>NW_009926760.1:0-2613 GCF_000696875.1 Nestor notabilis
ACTATTCTATGATTCTATTCTGTGATTCTATAAGCTTGACAAAGGAGTAGTCATCAAAAATAAAGAAGTTGCTGAAAAACTTTTTTGGGGAACCCAGAAAAACCTCTGGTTTATTTCATGCTTTTAAGGTGAAGCTGGTAAAGGAGTGCTCTGGTTCGGATGGACAGAGTGTCAGCTCACGGGATTCTCCTGCACCTTCTCCAGTCCCCAGTTCAGACAGCTTCTCTGCAGACACTGGTTTATTGCCTCCATCTACAATACCTCCAAAGCCTGGGTAAGAGGCAGCTGCATTAAAAGATGGCAATGCTCATAGACACATGGCACAACCCTGCATTAGCACGTTGTTTGGCAGATGTGGATCCTTTGTGTGCCAGCCTGGTGCATGGCAGAGAAATGCTTGCTGATGAAGCTTGCAGGAAATTTGCTGCTGGAATGCTGACTTTCAGATTGAAAGAGATTGAAATGGGCACAGATTAAGTCATTCCCCTGCAGTATTACTGAGGTCTGGCCTGGTTAAGCTGTATAGATACTGCTACAACAGCCTGCTTGTCTCAGGTGGCATTGTGGTCATCAGCTGGTCCTGGGTAATGGCTCATTTGTTTAATTGCAAATTTTATGTTGTCATCTCTTTCTTAACTGTGTCAGTCATCCTTTTTAGGGAGCTCAATTTAAGTGCTGCCCTAGTTGCCATAAGTAGTTTGTTATTGGACTTGGGTTAAAATTGTTTATACCAGGATGTGGTTGTTGCAGCAATCCATAAAATCATCTCTGTGCTCAGCTGTTCCACAGCCATGGAACTTGCCCATAAGGATGTTCTGAAACCTGCAAGCACTGTTGCAAAGAATCTTTCAAAAGTAAGCTAAAAGAAATGCTCATGATTGAGGAAAATGGTTTTCCTAGGGAGAGGTGTATTTGTCAGTATTTAGAAATGCAGAATATTGGATCCTGGATATTTCATCTTGGTTAATCTGTAGTATCAACATACACTTGGCTGTTTTTCAGGGAGCCAGCTGTTCGGGCCAAGTCAAACTCCATCAGTGAGCAGCTAGCAGTAAGTGTTGGCTTTTTCCTAACTAATATGAAGCCTTAAGTAGGGAAGCTTGATTGGTTTCACCTTTGCATTTGTATTGCTGAAGATAATGTGAACATCAGGCAGGCAAAACTCTCAAATGTTCACCTTACTGACAGCAGGTTAGGGCCTTGTTTCTGAAGGGAATAGCAGAAAATGAGGACCCTCAGTCCCAGTTCCTACTCTTCAATGTAAGTTACTTTGACCATGTGGATAATCACAGGCTAGTTGTCTTTGCAGATAAATGGACAAATATAAAATGGATAACAAAGAGTAACTGGGACATTTGGTATAAATTTATACAGCTACATGGAAAGAAGACTTCTTGTGAGTGCCTCAGAATAGAATCAGCTGCTAAGCACCTTTCTTAATTCACATATTTTCATCCTGTTGCTGTGCTTTGTGCAGGGATAGACTTTCTATGTAATAACATCAATGTCGTCCCAGGAGGAGGGTATATAAAGCAAGCCAGGTGAACAAACCCAGTGTTACCTTGTGTGCTTGGAAATTAGTTTTTCACACTTACTGAAAAATTCAAAGAGTCTAAATTAACTTGATGATTTAGAAGAGTCTAATCCTGGCAGATGTGTCTAATGTCCAAAAAGCCTGGGCTGAGAGACAAAGGGAGAGTAACTGCAAACATTTCTTTTAGAACCCAGATGTAGCAAAGGCAAAGCTTATTTCTCGGATGGCTAAAATGGGACAGCCCATGCTGCCTTTCCTGGCTGGGACAGCAGGTAGTCAACTGGACTCCAGTGACTCGGAGATAGAGGTACATCGTTAAATAAGTATGACTTTCTTGATGCTTTCTCTACTGGGTGAATCCCTTAGAAGGGAATCTATAGCAATAGCTCTCCCTTTGTACAGAGCAGTGTACCCCGTTCTGGTGGCAAAAGGGTTGAACAAATCCACTAGACAGTTCAGTTGAGTTAACTGGGTAACACCTGCTCTGAAGTGATCTTGGGTTCAAACTGTTTGCTTGTTCTTCAGCATTCATTGTAATACACAGAAATGTTTTTAGGATCCAAATACACTCAGAGGGACAGCACAACCAGTGGCTTCATCTTCTGTGAGATCAGCACAGCCAGCTCATGCAGTACTGCCCACAGTGTCCACACAAGGTAATGTGCTGGTGAGCTGGGACTGGGATAGCAAAATTGCACTTACTTGGAGGCTTCAAGCACAAGAGTTGTAGGAGCAGAGGATTCCTTTTAGGAACTGAAAGAGGAACTGATAGATAGGTAACTGGGTTGAGGAAAGCACAAATACAGGCTGGGCAGAGATGGGATGGAGCAGTCCTGAGGAGAAGGACTTGGGGGTGTTGTTTGATGACAACCTCCCCATGGCTCGGCTTCAGCCTGTGTTTGAGCCCAGAACCTCCCGTGTGCTGGGCTGCACCCCCAGAGCGTGAGCAGCAGGTCAGGGAGGGGATCCTGCCCCTCTGCTGCACTCTGGGGAGACCCCCCCTGATCCACCTCTGGTGCAACAGCACCAGAGGGACGTGGAGCTGCTGGAGCGAGGCCAGAGGAGGCCCCGGAGCTGCT
>NW_009926760.1:2664-5965 GCF_000696875.1 Nestor notabilis
CACCTTAGAGCAGCTCCAGTGCCTAAAGGGGCTCCAGGAAACCTGGAGAGGGGCTTTGGACAAGGGCCTGGAGGGACAGGACAAGGGGGAGATTGAGATGAGCTCTGAGGCAGAAGCTCTTCCCTGGGAGGGTGCTGAGGTGCTGGAACAGTGTGCCTAGAGAAGCTGTGGCTGCCCCATCCCTTGTATAAGTAGACTAATTCTTAAAGCACAAGACTGAAGTGCTTGGAGTATGTCTTCACTGTGATCCTGTGAACACATTGCTGCATAGGCTGCTCTGTCACTGTGTGTGCAGGGACAGCACTGAGATTTCTAGGACATATGATTTGTAAATGAAACTGTTACAAATCCTTTCCCAGTGAACAGAAATTGTTTGAAAAGGACAAGAAAGTTGGGGCTGTTCAGCCTGGGGAAGAGAAGACTTTGTGGAGACCTCAGAGCAGCTTCCAGTATCTGAAGGGGGCTATAAGGATGCTGGGGAGGGACTCTTTGTTAGGGACTGTAGTGACAGGACAAGGAGTAATGACTTCAAACTTAAACAGGGGAAGTTTAGATTAGATATAAGGAAGAAGTTCTTTACAGTGAGGGTGATGAGGCACTGGAATGGGTTGCCCAAGGAAGTTGTGAATGCTCCATCCCTGGCGGTGTTCAAGGCCAGGTTGGACAGAGCCTTGGGTGATGTAGTTAAGTGCGAGGTGTCCCTCCTCATGGCAGTTAAGTTGGAACTAGAGGATCTTAACATCCTTTCCAACCCAAACCATTCTATAATTCTATGAAATAAGAGTGAAGGGCATCAGAGACTGACAGCTCTGGAGTGGGCTTGACTTGTCTCCCCATGATGAACTAGTAATGTCAGCTGCTACTCAGCTGAGCAGTCTTCATAGTCAGCGTGAGTAACATCTTGTGTCGGTATATTTCACAGCTGCCTTTATTTGAATGAAAAGAGATTGTCTAAATGTAGCTAGAAGTCGAATCTCTGTGAAAGATTACCTTTCATCACTTGCTTGACTGGATTTAATTTTTGCAAGGCTGCAGATAGGCTTGTGTTAAATTTTTGTCTGTTTACTTGAGGTTTTTTTGGCCATTTCACACTGGGTGAGTTAAATTATTTCTAGCTACTTTGTGGCATACTGAATTTTTCTTCCTTTTCAGTACCTCAGGCATCTGGTTCTGCACCTCCAGTATCTTCTGCTGCTTTAATTCCTGCAACAATCCAGCCCCATTCAGCTCTGCCTGGAGGAGCACAGGGCTTTCAGGTACCAGAATGAAATCAAAGAGAATATCGGTGCTCCTCTCCTTTCTCTAAGTCTTACTTCTCCATTGCTGGGGACAAGCATGAAGATGAGAATCCCAGGTTCCTTCCTGTGACTCTTTGACATTCTCAGGTTTACATCATATGCCTCTAATTTAATCAAAAAGGGTGAATTTTCTGCTTGCTGATGGCTTCTTAAAGTTGAACCAAGAATTAACCAGACTTTTTTCTTTTTTTCTTCTTTAGTGTCTATTTTTGTAGTGAACAAAATAAAAACTACCAAGTATTTGTAAAGCAGAAACCAGAAGAATTTCAGTTGCAGCTTTTCTTGGTCCTGGTCTGGTTTTCCATGAGAGCTTAGTTGCACACTCCAAGTGTTTGTGGGTTATGGTCTTTCATCCAAGTGAAAGAACAAGCCTTTTAAAAGGCTTGTGGTACTGCTGTGAAGTGCTGCAATCTGCTTGCTAAACAAGGAAGCTTTAAACACACAACGTGTTTTCCACATCAGAGAGTAAAGACTGACTACAAAGCTATCGTGCAAACAGTTCTATAAAGTCTAAACCCAAGCTTTTTACTGTCTGTTTTCTGTGGTTATTTCCACTTAACCTAATTTCTGGAGCTTTTGGAAACCAGCTGCCTGTGTCACATAGAGTCTGTTTATTCTTAAAGAGTTGAAACAGAAAAAGAAAATACCTGATAATGAATAAAACCATTATGTGATGGTAACACCCACCACCACCCCAAAAATAACCCCCAAACCCCACAGCAAACCCAAAACTCATGAGGCCTTGCAGTGTTTTGGCTTTGTGCTTTTCTTGTGTTGAAAATGAGGAAGGTTTGGCAAGTAACAAGAAAAAGGCATTTCTGTTTACTGAAATAGAGACTCTGCATTAAAGTTTTAATCTGACTGATTTGAATGTATTCACTTTGGATGTTTTGCACGTTTGACCCAGATATCCTGAATTCTTCCTGAACCTTGGCCCAAGCTGTATTGTAATCTTTCGTTTTCCCTTGCCTGAGAATGTGAATTGGTATGTAGGAGATAGCTGTAGCATTTAATATGTGCTTCAGTCTGTTTAGCTCCTCCTTAGCACTGAACAGTGAAGTTGTAATCAAGCCATGTTGCGCTTTATAAGCCCCTCCCAGGAAAAGCCTTGTGTTCAAGTTAGGCTAACTCCAAAGTGAGCTGTTCATGTGCTAGCATTTGCCTCTCTCAAATGTAAAGTAACATGTTTTTGCTTAAAATTCAGTGAAGAAAACTTAGTGAGCTGTAGTAACTTGAACACATACCTAAGTCTTGAAAGAACTGTGACTGTTATTTTCCTTTTACTAAGACTGTTGTGTCATTTGACTTCCAGCTACTTAATTCTGTTCTTTTTTCTTTCCATATATCATCCTTGCTCCTGGGGCTTAAAAAACCCCATAAAATTTGCTTAAGTGTGGGGAGGGGGAAATATCAAAACATATTCTAATCTATTTAACATGTTCTGCAAGGCATATCCAGGAATGGCATTTGCTTACCCACAAACTGCTGCATCTGCTTCTCAACTCCAGCCTGTAGGACAGATGTATCCTGCACCTTACCAAGGTATGTTTAAAAAAGTTCTTGCTTTCCAGAAGGTTGTAATACCTGCAGTAAACTGTTAAGAATGATGATGTAGGTAGCAATTGCAGCAAACATACGTTTTCATTTTGTCTGTCATAGTCAGACTGGTTTGTGTTGGAAGGGACCTTAAAGCTCCTCCAGTTCCAACCCCTGCCATGGGCAGGGACACCTTCCACTAGAGCACGTTGCTCCAAGCCCCTGTGTCCAACCTGGCCTTGAACACTGCCAGGGATGGGGCAGCTACAGCTTCTCTGGGCACCCTGTGCCAGTGCCTCAGCACCCTCATGGGGAAGAGCTTCTGCCTCAGAGCTCATCTCACTCTCCCCTCTGGCAGGTTCAAACCATTCCCACTTGTCCTGTCCCTGCAGGCCCTTGTCCAAAGCCCCTGTACGGTTTCACACGTCCATATTTCTTAAATATCAAAAAGGGGCAAACATTTTCCA
>NW_009926760.1:6150-19841 GCF_000696875.1 Nestor notabilis
GGAGGAGCTTCTGCCTCAGAGCTCATCTCACTCTCCCCTCTGGCAGGTTCAAACCATTCCCACTTGTCCTGTCCCTGCAGGCCCTTGTCCAAAGCCCCTGTACGGTTTCACACGTCCCTATTTCTTAAATATCAAAAAGGGGCAAACATTTTCCAATAAATATCTTTTTTTTTTTTTTTTTTTTTACCTTAAAGAACTTTGTACAGTGTGAAAAGGGATGGAATTTCCAGGTGTACTCCCAAGGCTGTATGTTACTAAAGGTATTTTATAGATGGTTCTTCCAGTTACATTTATCACTGTAATAGTAAACAGCTCTCCTACCAGACAGGGAAAGAACTGAAGTGTACATGTAGACACCTTTAAGTGTGAGGACATAGCAACCTAGCAAGGACTTAAGGTATTAAAGAACTTCAGAGTTTCAAAAGTCAGCCTTTGTGCCTTTTGTTTGACTGTTCTCTTTACACAGCTACTGTTCTTGTGTGTCTGGGGGCTTCCCTCTTGTTGACCCAAGCGCTGTCACATGGCTCAAGAATTTCCTGTAGTCATAAACCTGCCTGTTCATGTTATTTGGAAAACACCTACATTATTAGTTTTCCAGATACCATGTGCCTTTTATTTCTGGGAAGAGAGTGGCTGTCCTGTCTGGCAGGCTTCAAACTGCTAAGCATGGTTTTTGGTCTGTCTGTATGGAGGCATTTTCCCCTTGTGACTCTACATCTCTCTCCGTTCAAGCTCCTGGGGATGTTACTTCCTTCTTGATGACAGAAGCTCGGCAGCATAACACTGAAATCCGAATGGCTGTTAGCAAAGTGGTAGATAAGATGGATCATCTGGCTGCCAAGGTAATGTATGGCACAGGCAGGCTTGTTAGTGATGGTACTGCTGTTTGCTCTCCAGGTATAGTCTGAGGAGTTGGCTATGTTTAAATGCCTGTATTAAGTCCCATGTTACTAGACCTTGAAGCAGTAACAGTTCAGTTATTGTGGAAAAAGCTAAACCTAGGCTTGGTGCATTGTGTTTGGAGATACTCACTGCCCTTCAGGAGGTGTCACAGTAGATACGGTAGCATATACACTACAGCTGATGAGATGCAACAGTGAAATGGATTTTTGTGGATGCCTGGCTCTTGCCTAACACCCATAAATTAATTTCCTCTGGTTTAAGAATGGCTTGTCCCTGCAGGTGGAGGAGTTGAGGAAACAAAACGCTGGTAACAGCTCACTCCTGCCTGGTATCTCCTCTGTTACTATGGAAGCCTCCATGATCATGAGCAATATCCAACGCATAATCCAGGTGAGTATGGCCAGCCTTATTTGACTGCTTCCATAAGGAACTGCAGCCCACTGTTACTCCTAATGGAGATAGCTTGGCCCAAATGTCCATCTGCCCACGTGTTTTATCTTTGCATGGCCAAAACCAGCTGCCTAGATAAGAGCACGAGATGCACAATGATTTCCACCCCTCTCCCTCCTAAAAAAGCCCTGCTCAGCAGTTTGTGGTTTGGGTACTTTGCAAGCCAGAGTTGATGCACTGGCTTGGAAAAAGGTTCATGTGAGAGAAATTCAGCCTCTACTTAACCTTTATGGACTTAACCCACAGCATCCCACAGAACAGTTTCACAGCTGAAGTACCATGTTGCAAGACCCACCTACTTCTGTTTTTCACTATTTAGTATTATGCTTTGTAGTTTTCCTAGGAAGCAGCCTTACAATCTTGGGTTTTGTGGGTGCAAAAGTCAACCAGACACAATATTCTCTAGAATGCGGTTTGGCAGCCACTGTCCCATGCCAGGATTCCTGCTAAATGCAGCACAGCGCCTTCCAGTGATGTGACCACAGACGGTGTTATCTCACCACTGTACTGCATCTGTACAAAACAAAGGTTTCAGTGCAGCTGCAGGGAAGTCTGAGTAAGATGAATATTCATGCTGGGCTATGCTTTAGGAGAATGAGAGGCTGAAGCAAGAGATATTTGAGAAGAGTAGTCGGATTGAGGAGCAGAATGAGAAGATCAGCGAGTTGATTGAGCGGAATCAGAGGTAAGGAGTGGGAGGGTACAGCCTCTGCATTTGCAAAGACTTTCTAGCTTGCACTTGGTTAGGCATAACCAGGAGGGGTGCTCTTTAGGATAAAGACATGTTGTGATATATTTAATTATGTTTTTTAAGGCATTGTAAGTGTGGGGTTCCCCCCCACTTTTTCTCTCTGCCAAGCATATATCCAAAACTGTGGGTTACTGCATAAGCAGGGATGTGTAAAAGGAGAGAAGAAAAGCTCATGAGCGCACTTGCTCTGCTTCTGGGAGTTACTTTGCTTTTGCTGGCTTTTTAGCAAGGTGGAAGAAATTGTAGATGTGGTGTCCCTACTGCCACTGGGTGTGTGTTCCATTTGGTTAAAGAAGTGGAATAACTTGTTTAAGGAGATGGCAGATGTCAGCGGATATCAGGTAATCACAACTCTTGACTGTATGGTAGGAACATTAGACTCATTAGAGGGGTAAAGCGGGTATCTAAACTGATACAAACTGCTGTGCCAGGCACACCCAATCCACCCTTTGGAGATCAGGCTGCTCTTGGTGCGGGCCACCATGCAAAATGGTCTGGGACTTGTCATGAAGAAAACTGATTTGAGATACCACCTTTTATCTCAGCCTTTTGCTCCAGATCATGTGTTTACCTAAATGCTCATCCAGTCTTCCCCCATTCACAGATACGTCGAGCAAAGTAACTTGCTAATGGAGCAGAGGAACCATTCCCTGCAAACAACAACTGAAAACACACAGGCAAGAGTGTTGCATGCAGAGCAGGAGAAGGTAATGGTGACAATGAGCAGAGCCATTGACCTCCAGCTGCAGCCACGAGGGGGGCTGCTGGTGGCACTAGAACATGCTGAAGCCTTGTTAGTCAAGGCTTAAGTCAGTTCTCATACAAGACAACTGTAGTTCTGGACTTATGCTTTGAAAGCTGTTCTGAGAAACACTTTGCTTTCATGAAAAAATCAGCACAGAGGATATAAATGGGGATCTTTATGCTGTCATAGCTTTCATATTCATATCTTACAGGGAAGTGTCTGATTTATTGTTAACTTTGTAGGTAAATATCCAACATGTTGAGGAGTTGTATAGCACAGGGGTTGTATTTAACAGACAGAATGAACGTAGCTGTAAGAAAAACTATTTCCTACTAAAGTTTCTTCATTGCATTCATTGCACTTTTGTGGGGGTTTTTTTGTTTGTTTTTTTAATACTAATCAAGAACTGTTTGTTTCTACCAATAATGCGTTGTGCTTTTGTGAAAGGAGCTATTGGGAAATAGCTTTCAAACCACTTAAATGCACTATGCATGGCTGCACATCCTATAGTGTCCACTTAGGACAACCTAGCCCAGGCTAGCTTTGAGGTCAGTAATTGCATGGTGTCTTATATGCTTTCTCAAGCACTGGCTTCTTAAATAACACCAAGTTCAGTCTTGCACTGTGCTCCCCTGCTGAGTTGTGCATTTGTCCAAATGTGAGATGATAAATGCTTGCTCTGCATGAGAACCATGACAAAGTGCAGCTTTCCAAAGTATGCCGAAAAGTGTGCTAAAGAACAGCACAACACATGGCTGACAACTGTGTGCTGGTGTGAGCAGGCAGTGAAGGAGGACTGTGTTTTAACACTGAGAGCCCAGGCTGCATACCTGTGATATGTAGGGAGTGTGAGAGATTCTGACCAGGAATAAGTCAGATTGAAATACTGAATAAAATTCCTTCTGTCAGCACAACATCCAGCTTGTGCAGTAAGTAGCTTGGGGAGGAAGTATTTTGGGAAGTATAAGATGATCTTCAGGAATCTTTTGGGCCTCATCTTCAACAGGACTCCACTTGATCCAGCAGTCGCTGCCTGGTGAGAACACTGTTACATGAATAGGCTTCAGGCTGCACCAGAAAAGCCATGCTGACTTGCACTGGATGATTTCCCCTGCTTTTGTGAGAGTATTGACTGTAAATGTGAAGGCTGATATTCCATCCTCTTCCTTTTATCTAAGCTAGTTTGCTCTGTGACTGCAATTGCAGAGATCACTATGGACAGACAGAATCAGGGAAGAGAGTTTTAAGCTATTTTATCTGTTCTTTAATTAAAAATAGGGATTCACCATTTATTTTGTGATTAAAGGCCAGGCATCTATGCCCAGGATCACTGAGAAGAGATATTAGTAGCTTGCTGCTTTTCAGTGTTAGATCTTCAACCCTAGCAGAGCACATCACAGCTTTAGATGAAGGCTTTGCGTCCCTAATGACAGTAACACCCCACACTCTCCAGTGCAGGGAAATGGTGTAGGACCCACTACTCCTACATCTGCAGGGTGTAATGTACCTTTAGCTTCTTTCTTTTTAAGCCAGGCTTCACTACCTTTTTCTGTCGAAGCTTTTACAGTTCTTGGAATAATTTAAAGGCTTCTCTGGCATGTCTTAGGCTCCTGCAATGAAGCATTTTGCTTTTCTGATGATGATGAACACCTCTGCCTTTCAAGTTG
This sequence comes from Nestor notabilis, assembly GCF_000696875.1. NCBI lineage: Eukaryota > Metazoa > Chordata > Aves > Psittaciformes > Psittacidae > Nestor > Nestor notabilis. The sequence continues at coordinate 10,667 of NW_009926760.1, forward strand.
TGTTCTTAACTCTCCCTGTTTCCTGTCACTGCTTTCTCTTCCCAGCACATGCTGCCAGTGGATCGGGGCTGGGACCAGGTGAGGCAGTGTGTCTGCTGACTGTGTAGGCCATAGATAACTGTGCCCTGGGTAGTGCCAGCCCAGCTTCCTCTGCATAGCTAGAAGCTGATTGGCATCAAAAGAATTGCCTCAGATCTTGAATTAGCATGGCTCTTCCACTTGGTATCTGAAAGCTGGAGGCTGGAGCTTAGCTAGTATAGATATGAAGCATTCACTGCAGAAACTTAAGTCTGTTAACAGTTCCTGGCATAGGATTTCCTTTTTCTTTATTTGCCATGAAAGATAAAGATAAGTGTTAAGAAAAAACCCTTTAGATATGCCATAGGGTTTTGTTTTTAGCATGCTAGGAGTTAGCATCTTGAACTGCAGAGACACATGTATGGAAACATAAGAGGAAGGCAGATCTGGGTTTGGTAAGTCTCTGTTGAAATGCTGCCTCCTCTTTAAAATGAATGGTGTAGTATCTCAACCCTCAAGGTCAGCACATATTCATCCTCATCATAGTTGGAACAATTTTGCTCACAGCTCTTCTCTGGCAGAAGGTGGTGGTCCTAGTCTGAAGAGAAACACTCTAGTTCTCTTATGGGGCTAAAGCAGAGAGAAACTCCAGTGCTCCTGAACTTATCAGTTACAAGAATGTGAAAACTTGTTGGGAATCTGACTGTAGGCATAGATATAGAAGCTGTTTGGATATTCCTTGCAGCAGGTGAGGCTTTCTGATGGGTGTAGTTGTGTCTTTGCAGAGCATCCTCTGAATTTCATGTGTCATGCAACAAGATTGGGAACATGACTTTGCCTTGATGCCTTGAGCCTCTCCTACCGTATTGTTTACAAGTTGTGTGACAAAGCTGTGGTAGTACCTGGTTTTACATGAGTCACTGACTCTGAGCAATATTAAATCTAAACAAGTCAACAAATTACCTTGAGATCTGTGCTCCAGAATGCCAGCCCTGCCCGTGCAGGCACCTCAAGGTGACTACGTGCTGAGTGCTCTGGAGGAAAGGTGCTCTTGTGGCTGGAACAAGCCTGTGTTTTGTGTGGCTTTTCAGTCATTTGTAAGTTTATTGAAGATAATTAGATGTTGGAGCCCAGGTTTTTGCTTGAATAGATGTTATCATAGCCTGGAAACTCTGGGTAGAGCCACCAGGCACTGCTGCTTGTCTTAAAAATGCATTTAAGCTTTTCAGGGAAAGCTCCCTGAGTTGACGTGATGTGGTGATAAGGTTGTTGGTGGCCCTGTGCAGCTTCCTAGTCAGTGTGGACAGGTTACAGCCAAACACAGTAACATGGCAAAAAACCTTATTGTTACATCTTCAATTTGGAGATGGCTGTGAGGTGCTGGATCGGCACTTCCCTGATAATGTCTCCAGTGCCTTGTCAGCTCTTCCTGCGAGAACAGGTGTGGTGCCTCCTCATGCTCACAGATCTTTTTTTTCTTCCTTTGCTCCATTTTGTGGCACAGGCCAAAGTTGCAGAGGAGTTGGCAGCTGCCACAGCACAGGTTTCCCAGCTGCAGCTGGAGCTGACTGCCCACCAGAAGAAGGAGATGGACCTGCGGAAGCAGCTCTCTGCTGCCCTGCAGGAGGCCGAGCGGCATGAGATGCAGCTCAACAAGCTGCAGGCACAGTTAGCAGGTGAGGCTTCCTGTGCCTGCTCCAGCAGAGCTCCTTTGTCATTGGTTTTCCTCTTTTGTAAGTCATAGGCTTTTCCTTTCTTCTGGGGTATCCCTGCTTTCCCTAGGGTCACGCACAAGGTATTGAAAGACGATATTGATGCACTTGAAGGGTATGTGCATCCTTGTTAGCACTAAAAGGAATCAATGAACAAAATCATCCCATGACCAGGATCCCTCTTGCAGAAGCAATCTCTTGGCATTACTGGAACCGAAATGTTCCAGTAGTTGAAAAGTTAAAAGCTGAGGTTGAAGCACTGCCATTTCACAGAAGCTGCTCCTCATCAGTCTAGTCCTCATTCAGGTGCAAGCTGTGTTGTTGATCTCACTGTGCAAGAGACTGTTCTTTCCCTCAGCCCCAAATGTGCTCACCTGAAATATATGTAGTGCTGAAACCCACAGTGAAGTGTATTTTTGCAGAGCTTCAAGAAGCCTCTGAGGACACTCAGACCAGATTCAAAGCTGAGAAGCAGAGCCGCAAACAGCTGGACATGAAGATCTCAGCACTGGAAGAAGAGCTGACAGACCTGAAAGTGGAGAAGGAGACCCTTGAAAGGGTATGTCCTGTGCCAGCATCACAGAGACACAGGGTTTCAGTTTACTGAAATTTAACCCAATATTCTTATATGATAGAATCATAGAATCATGATCTTAAGGTCTGTTCCAACCCTAACCATTGTATGACTCTGTGTAAATATGCAAGTTGGGTAAATCTTGACTCTGCAGCAGGAAGGATGCCTGTGCTGGTGCATCCTTTGTGCTTATGTGGTGTTTTTGTTTGGTTTCTTTTTTAATATTTTGGCCAGTAATATGTCAACCTTCTTACCTTTAAAATAATCTCAGCTTGATTTTTAAAGTGATAAGATTCCCTGCTCAAAGTAGCTCTTCCTGCACGAGGGCGAGAAGCTTCTTAGGTGCAGTCTGGCCTATTCTATGTCCTGTTCTGTATCACAGAATCTTGCAGAGAGGAAGAAGAAATCCCTGACGGAGAGAGCTCAGGCAGAGGAGGAGATGGAAGAAATCCGCAGATCCTATCAGCAGGAGCTGGACAAGCTTCGACAGCTGCTGAAAAAGGCGCGGACTTCGACTGACCAGGCAGCAGCAGAGCAGGTGAGGAGTCGGGGGAGCTTCAACAAGTGTCTGGAAGCCTGGTAGGAACATACACGTAGGCAACAGTTGTGCAAATGCTCAGGTAGTGGAAGAATGAAAACGTTACCAGCTTGATTTTAGGGGTTAACTTTAACACAGGGTTCACTTTATCTTTCTAAAATATCTTTGCTGGTGTTTGTTGGCCCTGCTTCTGACTTCAGGATTTACACTGTCTTTCTAACGCAGTGCCTGATTTGGGTTGGCGGGAAGGCTGCAAGGTCCCAGTTGTTCTCTGACTTGAAACCCAGGCCACTGATATGGCTGCAGAGTTTTGCTGCAGCATTGATGCAGGATGGCAGGCAGCATCAGATGTAGTCTGTGTTAACGAGTGTCAAACTGAGGGAAGCAGAGGCACCAAACTGGGTTCATAGTAGAGAAAAGAATACAGGACTGCTGATGAAAGACTGCTTAGAAACATGCCAAAAGATCTGAAATGTGAGTGAGAGCTTCAGGCCAGCCTGTGGGATTGTGGCTGGAATTGGGGTGAGAGGTGTGGGCAGGAGCTGGTGACGGCTGCAGGGCTGCTGTCTGCATGTAGGTGTGTTCCATATTGTCCAGCCTCAAGCTTTTAGCCACTTGTGCAAATACCCTTTGTGTGTGTCTTCCTAATGATCTCTCTTACATGATGGGCAGCTGTCACTTATTCAGGCAGAGCTGGAATCCCAGTGGGAAGCTAAATGTGAACGCACGCTGGCCTCGGCCAAGGAGCAGCACTTGAGACAGTACCAGGAGGTGTGTGAGCAGAGAGATACGCTGCAGCAGCAGGTGTCCCAGTTGGAAGAGAAGGTAAAGGACTGAAATGTAATGCCAAATAACCAGTAACTAACCAGCCTCTCCCACCTAAGTGTGGCTTGTCTTTAACTTCTGTTAGGAATTTGGTTTGTCCATGGGATGTGTTTGTACTTGTGTCTATTCCATTGGGTTAGTGGGTCAGTGAATTTACTGCAGCACTTCTGAAAGAAGGAGAGCTGAGATGCTTTAGCCTGAGACTGACATCAACAGCTACAATCTCTTCTGCATGTCTGCATTGTTCTCTGGGTTGAGCAGGAACTGTTTTGAGGTGGGTGACACTGAAGGGGGCTGTAACTGATGGGCTCTATTCCTTGTCTTTCAGCTCGCAGCTCTAAAGCACTCGAAAAAAGCAGAGGAGCAAAAATTGTCTGAGTTCCAGCAACGTTTGGAGCAACTGGAGCCTATCAAAGAGAAGGTAAAAGGAGTAACACAGCAGCTGAATGTGAACTGGAGTGCAGTTGGGCTACCTGTGTCCAGAATAACAAGGACATGAGTTCCAGAACATGAGAGGGGAAGGAATAACTTCATGTTGCTTCCAGCAAACCAGAACAGGTCCAAGGATGAGACCTGGCCCTCATTTCACTGGGATCTCTTATAGGTATTATTTGAAGACCTACTGACACAATTGGGGGATCTCCAAGGTTTTAGCTTGTTTGGGTATATTTATTTTGGTGCTGTTACTTTCAGCCAAGTCTTCCCTACTTAAAACTCCACTCAGCAATTTACCCCTCACTAAGCAGCTGGTTACAGGTAACCCACCCGTGGTGAGGTTCACTGTGATGGTGTTTGGGAGCTGTTCTAACTTTGTTTCCCTTTGGCAGTGTTCAGCCTTGCAGTCTGATATTGTGGTGCAGAAGGCTCACTATGAAGAACGCATCCGGGACCTGGAGAGGGATCAGGCTGGATCTTCACCTGCAGACTTCACAGAAGAAGTGAGCTTCACTTCCAGTGTTTCTCCTTACTAAGCAAATCTATTTACCTTGAGTGATTTCTCTTTGAGATAAGAAAGAAAAACATCATTTTCTCCACAGAAGCACTTGTTTCTAGTAGCAGGGTCTGTAGAAGAAGGAAGGATGTTACCTTCCTACTGCCACAGTTGCTTCATTTTATTTTGTAGATTAAAGAGATTTGAGGTTTAGATTTAAAAATTGAATGAATAATTAAGAAGTAAGTGTCAGTCTGCCTTGGATTTGTGCAGCCTCCGTTGTGGAGGGATGGGTTTGGTGTGTGTGCAATGGTTCTGAATTAAGATGACATGATGTATTCTGCTTTGCTACTGGCAATTTCTGATTTGGAAAGTGGATTCTTTGAAAACCACATGTGTGTGTTTGGATTTGTTGTTCCTTCACCCGGAGAAGGATTTGATGTTGAGGCCAGTGCTTCACATGTTAATGAATTGTATCTTTGTTTCCTCTCTTACTCTTTTCCAGGTAAAGAAGATAATGAATGGGGTGTTTCAGTCTCTTCGGGGTGAATTTGAGCTGGAGGAAACATACAGTGGCAGGACAGTTCTGGGTGTTGTCATGAACACTATTAAGGTACAACAGTGATAAGAGGCACAAGGTGATCAGTGAGAGAAAACTGTTGTGGGGCTGAAATAACTGTGAAGCAGAAATCTCTGGGTGGTAAAGCAGCCCAGCAGTAGAAGATACAGGGATCTGTGATGGTTTATGTTCAGGGTATAACCTGTGTTCTCTCATTTTTTAGACTGTAACACTGCAGCTACTCAGCAGGCAGCAGGAGAAACCAGATCAGGACAGTGAAAAGGAGGAATCTGGACCAGGAGCAGCGAGACAGGAGGAATCACCTGGAGCAAAGCCTGACCATGAAGAGGTTGTGCATCATAGCCCAGCACAGAGTGCCACGTTCCCAGCTGATCCAAGGGAAGCAGCCACAGGCTCTGTGGTGCCTGGCCAGGAAGATGAGTCTGCTCCTCTGTCTGCTAGGCCCACCGCTTCTGAGGAGGAGCCGGTGACACAGAGCAGTGGGGTGGCAGAAGAGGAGAAGATCCAGGGGGAACATCTCTCTTCCACAGCTGAATCCCACCTGGATCCTGATAAGGAGCCTGTGCTTGCAGGACAGCCTGTTCCTGAGGTAGATGAGGACTTTGTCCCAGCTGAGCAAAGACAGGAGAGCAGTCCCATCAGGAAAGCTGAGACTGAACGCAGTCCCTCCAGAGTGTCTTTGCAGGCAGAAGTTGCAGAACCCTCTGTTCTTGAGGCCAAGCCAGAAGCAGATGTGGCAGTGCTTCCAGGAAAGCCAGCTGTGGAGCAGAAGGTAGAGAAGCCTGTGGGAGGTTTAGAGCCCCCTCCCTTAAATGGTGAGGGAGGGAACTGCACAGACCCATTGGATGGAACCACCTCCCAGAAGGAGCCACCTTTGGCATCCAACACAGCAGAGCTGAGCTCAGCTGTCAGCAGAGAAACCCCAGGACAGCAGGAACTGGACTCCAGCCCCCAGCAGAAAGATTCCAGGTAAGATGTGACTCCTGGAGTAGCCACAGTCCCACTTTGCTGCTGGTCAGCTTGGTTTGGAACAGCAGCACACAGGGAGGCTGGTACAGCTGCTCTGCTGCAGGGTGGCACACATGGAGGGGCTGAAGCTGGTTTTGATGCTGCCAGGTCCCAGTATCATCTGCCCTGGTGAATGGTGTGTGCTTTAAGTTTGCCTCAGCAACAAAGCTCTTCCCTCATTTATTACTAAAACTTGTAAAACCAAGATCCTGTCATCTGCAAGTGAACTGTTCATTCTTTATCTTCTTCCAGCCTCTTTGAGGATGACAACTTCTTTGAAACAGCATCTCAGAAACCACTGAAGCCTCGAGTTTCCTCTGAAGAGGAGGATGAGGAGGAAGTGGTGTGTATTTATATCTTTCTGCTCCTTCTGAACTGGTTCAGGTTTAACCTGGAGCTTGTCTGTGAAATCCTCCCTGTGGCAGTGGGGTCTGACAGGCTTCTGCAGCAGAGCTCAGCACTTCCCCTATGTCCTCTGTCTAAATCAAGAGTATCTGGGTTTGTTAATTGTTGAGCTTGGAGGGGTTGTGTGGGCTGAGGTAGTGTAATGACCAGTTCCTGCTGGCATGAAATTAGTGAGACCTTCCAGGTTAAGGGAAAGGTTTTGGTGTCTTGTAATCCTTGTTGGCCTGAGAGCATCTCTCCTGGAATAGTAAGACACCATGTGAGAAATGCAAAAGCTTCAGTAATGAGGCTTCTTTGTACCATGTCCTTGAAGCCAACTGAGAGTTCAGAGCCAGAACTGTGTAGCAATTACTACTGGGAAGCTCTAAGACTGACAAGTTTCCCTGTGGTTTGACTTCCAGAGCATGAAGGGGCGTCCCCCTCCAGCTCCACTCTTTGGTGATGATGATGACGATGATCTGGACTGGTTGGGATGAAGATGTGCTGGTGAGCCTGAGAGCCCTCTCCTCTGAGCATGGCCTCTTCCTCTGCACTGAGCACTTAATGAGCTGCATACATGGGACAGTTGTGAACAACCAGGGACTTCCCAGAATCTGGTACTGCAGACTGATGGGGCCTGAGGGCAAGTGGCTCTTCAGCACCCACAGGCACTCAGACCCATCACTCTGACCTGACAGACATGAGCAGAGATTGGGACGAGCTGAAGGAACCAGCCAGTCTCTGCATATTTGTATTGTTCTCCTTCTGTGAACAGTTGATTGATTAATCTGAAACCTGATGCAAGTATCAACTTTGTAAAGTGCTTCAGAAAACCAGGTCTGGCAGGACCTGTACTAGTAACTGCTTTTTAAAAGAAACAGACTAAAGTCTTGTCTGTGTCCCCAGTCAAGATCTCCTGGAAATACTTCTCTTAGTTCCCAGGGACTCTTAACAGCATCCCATCACCATCTATGAGCACTGTGTGGTGGGACATTCAACTGAGAGAGCCCGTTGCTGTCATGTTCAGTGCTCTGGCATGTGGGGCTCAGACCCCCATGAGCAGTGTGGTGGGTCAGGGCTCTGTTACACCAATGCTCCAAGCACAGATGTAGCATCTCCTAGTTGCTGTTTTAAGAAGCCAAATCTGCAGCTGTGTTTTATGGAGGACCCTGAGGCTCAGATCCCTGTTTGCATCCAGAGGTGAGGGTTTGGGGTTTGCTGCCTTGTGTTCCACTGGCAGTGGAGGCAGCAACACAGGTGTGTAACGTGCTGCTTGCCCAGAGAGAGGAGCTCCTGCAGGCGGCCAGGCCCCTCTCCTGTGCCTTTTTCTCTGCTGCTCTTTACCTGTGATGGTCACACCATGAGTTCAAACCTGATCTCTGGGGCTCTGCTGAGGGCTTGGGGTGTAACTGTTCAGTCTAAGTGGACCAAGAGGGGAAGGCAGAGAGCACAGACAACAGGGCCACCACGTCTGGTTCCTCCTAGCACTTTTACTTCTAGGCTCATTGGCACTAACACAGTTAAAACTACGAGCAGGTCTTTGTGTCTTTAAAACAAGTAACTCCCTTCCCTTAATAAAATGGAAGCGCTTCAAATAATCCTACTACAGTTTAGTTTAAAACTGCCTTTTATCATCTCTGAATGAATTTGATCTGTGTCCTCATAACTGCCCTGTCTTAAGAATGTGGCAGGTCCCTGTGCTGCACCCTCAGAGCAGCTAAAAGGGGAAGAGACCAAAGGCTGTGAGATGAGGTCTGTGTGGCCCCAGGTTGGGTACCTCACAGGGTGACCTCAGCTGGGTTCCCTGGGACCCCACTCTAGAAGTCAAGGCACAACCTGGTTATTCAGTGCCGAGTCTGAAGGGGTACCCCTGCCTTGGGCTGGGGGGGGGGGCACCCACCTGGGGCCCCCCACCCCCCGAAGGGGTGCCCCTGCCTTGGGGTGGGGGGGGGGGCACCCAGCTGTGGCCTCTCACCCCCTTGGAGGTGGCAGTGTCCTAGTGGAGGTTGTGACCAATACTAAGCAATTCCACTTCTTGTTTCCTGTTCCAGTTAGACATCCTGAGGGATTTGTGTTTCACTTCCTGAAAAATAAAGTGCAATTAAACCTGGGTTTTTTGCTTGCCTGGGCTTTACTTCAGTCTGGCTTCATCTGGCTCCAGGCACTTGAACACTGACTTCCCATCACGAATAATTTGATAGAGGAATCCCTTCTGTGCTTGTTCTTGAGCCCCTCTCCTGGGAAAGGTGGGAGGGTCCTGGTGTGATGTTGTACGGTGTTGGTGTGAAAAGCTGAAGTACCAGCAATGATTGTGATTGATCCACACTCACCTGCTTCTCTTCAGCATGGAGGAGAGAGGGACCTCAAGCATCTCACAGGGGTTTTGTTCTCTCCTGAGCTGGCTGGGTGGAGCCAGGAGGGGCCTACTCAGGCAGCGTCCTGGCTCCTCACAGCTCTGCTTCGATTAGGGGTTTGGGGGCAGGTTAAGATTTGAAACTTGTCCTTTGTAGGACATACTTATAGAATCACAGAACCATAGAAAGGTTTGTGTTGGAAGGGACCTCAGAGCTCCTCCCGTTCCACCCCCTGCCACGGGCAGGGACAC
>NW_009926761.1:0-28904 GCF_000696875.1 Nestor notabilis
GACCTTGCACTTGGCTTTGTTAAGCTTCATGCCAAACTACATGTCAGCTTAAGAACCAGGCAAGAAACAGACCTTGGTTGGAAGAAATGCCATGATTAAATCTTCTGGAGCAGAACTTGGAATGAATACTGAAGAAGATACTTGGAAAATGAGGCTAATTAGCAATCCAAAGTCCAATCTGAATCTAAATTTTACGTCTTGATTGTGAACTGTGTGCCACATCTGGGATCCAACACTATTAACAGGCAGCATCTTCCTTCTCCATTGATTCTGGGCTACCTGAAGCTTTAGAGCTGACCCCAAATGTAATTCCCACGGTCTTGATGCAAGTTATGTACCTGAGACTCATAGGTAATGTAATGTCTGATAGTAGCACATCAGACAATCACTAAACCTGGACAAAATGTTTTGAACAAAGGAAAATTCGTTTGGAAAATAAAGTTTCTTCCGTGTGGAAATACTCCTGTGGGAAAATGTCAAATATCACTCTTGCCTTTCTCCCTACATCCCGATTAAAGCAGGAAAGCTAATTAAGAAATTTCAAAATTATATTTTAAAATGGTTAAAAATAGCTCAAGAAGCTTCAGAAGACCAGAGACACCCCAGCTGAGCCTCCTGTGATGCCACTATTGCGTAGTACAGCAGGCTTGCTTTCCCAGCTGTAGGGCCCCCACCACCATATCATCCCCTGCAGCTTGAGAAGGGTGACAGGGATGTGCTGTTACAAGTGGAGACAGTGACAAATGGGTGCTTCGCTTTATTTTACTGACATTCTTGCAGTTCTCAGGTTGGACAGAAATTAAGAGTAAGTGGAAACAGTGATGAGACCTAATGCCAGTGTTCTTTAAAAGACAACCTGCTTTCACAAAATCCACAGCACATCCAGCATAGTAAGGGAAGGAGCTGTTTGTTGCTTATCAATATTATTTCCACATTTATTAGTAACTTTTTATGCATTATTGCTTTCTTGTTTATCAGATATAGATCTTTGAAGGTAATTGCCCAAAGGAATATAGAATCTCAAAGGATGAGAAAGAACAAAGACAAGAACAAAATGAACAAAAGTCCTCAAATAACATGGAGAAATGCATTCCAATGTGCCAATAGGTGGAATTCTTCTAAACAGTGAATGACGCCACTGCTTAAAGAAGCTATGCCCAGAGGTGTTTCAGGCTTTCATAACACAGACACCAATATAAGAGGATTTACTGCATTTCTAATAATCTGAACAATAAATGAGTACTAGATATTTAAATATTCAAGAAGCTGGATCCTGTTGCTTAAGTTCTGCATGGTAAAATGCAGTATCAGAAAAATATGCTTTTCCACGATGTGTGCTTAAGAGAAAAGGAGGGAGAAGAAAGGAAGATAAAGCATTTAGAGTTGTGCTTCTTATTAGCAAATTGTCTCTGGTCTGAGGAAATAATTCTTCTATAGGTGTTAGACCAAACTCACACATAATCAAAAAACAGAAAGATCTTTGGGGGAAGAATAAATTATAGATCATCAAATATAATTTGTGTTACCTAACAGGAAGAGAATTTTTTTATTTCTTTATATACTGTTCTTTCTTAAATACAAGATTATTTTAAACTAAGGGAATATTTTAAAGCAGCAGACTATCCCTTTCCTCTGGGGTAAATTTTCAGATTCATAATATGAAAATTAAATTTTGTGTGGTTGCTAGGGACTGCAACGATATTTCCAGATTTTTATTTGGGACAGGAGGAGGGTAATCATGGGATAGATATAAGCAGCACAGTACAAAGACTGAAAGCACATTTAGGGTTTTAATTTACTTTCTGAGCAGCTTCCACTAAACTTGTCACTTCTCCACCCATGTGCTTAGCCTCCCCAGGGAAATCACTGCAGGGAGCCAAAGCAAGCCCAAGAATTCCTTGAAAGTAGTCCTTCATGTTCTTTATTTTCCTCTGAAGACTGTTGAAAAGGTAGAGTCTAGTGTTGAATTATAAAGACAATTTGAGACTACATATAGCAGAGAAGATTGCAGGGGCAGGTTGAGTTTTGTGGGATTTTTTAATTAATTTTAAATATGTTACTAGAGCTTTTGCTGATGTCAATGAGAGCTAAATAGGCTCGCCATAGTGCAGAATGAGCTTCCAGAGAAGTACCCTGTCTAGAGGGAGTTCTGAAGGGAGAAGTAGCGTGTTTCACTCCTCGCCACTGTTGATGTGCCTGCATTATAGGTCCAGCTTAAGTGCAGATCCTAGATAATATATTCACAGCATGTGCAGTTTTAGCTGTATAACAAGGATTCATTATCTGAAATGTGTTCATTGGCACATGTTATTCTTCAAATGTCAGGGTGCAGTTTCTTAGCTCTTATAGTAAATATGTTAAATTCTAACAATAAGATACTCTGGCAGGCCTTCCTATCTACCTCAACTTTTCATTGAAAAGAAGTCTGAAGGACACACAAAAATGTTTTAAAATTCTTCAAAATAGTAACACCTAATTTGTTTGGTGTATATGAAGTTAATATTTTTAAAAATACAGTGTATCAGACACAATTAGCATCCCATACTGAAAAATTCTCTAAATTACTTTGTGCTAGAAACTCAAAAAACTTCTCCAGTGTGTATGGAAATCAGTAAGACCCTCTTGATTTTGATGTTTTCTGGTAGGCCTTCTGTTTAACAGCAGACCTATCCTTTTTTCTCTGGGTGTTTTTGTTAAATCCATTTTCATTTTTGACATGAACACCAAGTGTCCAGACTAGTGAAATCAAAACTGCTCTGTGTATTATTTCAAGAACAAAATATGAAGTAAATGGGCAGATAACACCTCTTTTTGAGGCAAGTATAGTGTTAGAATCAGAACCTTTTACAACAAAACCAGCAGCGCTTCTGAACTAATGGGAGTACATAAACAAAGCAAACACGACTAATAACTTTTGGATTAATTTCTGATGCAAACTTAGATCAAAGGTAATTTTGGTATAAGGAGGTCCTCATAGCTTTTATTTTGTGAGTAATGTGACTAAGAGTCTCATCAAGTGTCTTAGGTACAACAGAAGGATTTAGAGTAGGTGTGAAAGGGATATCACTGAACAGCAAAGCCTTTATGACTCAAAAGTGTGCTGACTGGGTTGTCAGATGGTCTCTTAAAGTCTGCCTGGCATTATTTCTCTTTCCAATAGAATTTTCAGATTTGGGAGGCCTTATTGACTACAAAGACATTTGTTGAATCTCTAGTGGGAGGTGAAGAAGGAGGTACAGCAGAGGTATCACACATCAGTTTCTTTGCAGAGACACAACCAGATCAAGATGGAGACATGCTAGACCCTGACTTGCTCTGCTGGTGGTCAGGTGCTTTTCAGAAAGACAACAGTCCTCCACTCTTCTCTGTTTCCAAGGAGAAAAAAAGTGTTTATCAGTCAAATAAACCCTTTAATTAATGATGTTTAGTGCAGTGTGTATGTGGGTACTTAATATCAACAGCACCATCTTCTGGGACACAGTATTGTTATGGCTGGCATTATTACAGCTGTGGAGGTGTAGCTGCAAGAAGCTTTTAAGTGACACAGATAGCAAAGCTAAGTAGCCTTGTTGCAAGTATTAATTAATAGCATATAGTGCCAGATGATAACAGATATGGAGACAGAGTGGACTAGACATGTTTGCATATTCAGTACTTGATTTTTTTTTCCAGTGTAATAAGGAAATAAGTACATAAATAAAAAATTAAATAAATAGTTTTCACTAGAACTGTAGATTTCAATATCATCACTGGAGAATCATGGAGTGAACACAAGTGTGGTTTTGAGTTAGGACTTTCACTCACCGGTTCAAATCATCCACAAGGAAAGTGTTAAAAATGTTACATTTGTAATAATATGTGACTTAAATGAAAAAGCCTTCTCATAGAACCACTTAGGTTGGAAAGACCTTTAAGGTCACTGCATCCAACCATGCACCTAATACTGCCAAGTCCATGCCCCTAAGAGCCACATCCATGTCTTTTAAATGTCTCCATGATACAATCACTTCCCTGGGCAGCCTGTTCCAATGCTTGATAACCCTTTCAATGAAGAAATTTTTCATAATATCCAATCTAAACCTCTGCTGGCACAACCCTCTACCTGGTGAGTAGCAGCTGAACACCAGGAAAATGTAGAAATATTGCTGGTATAAATGTCTTCTCTTCAGGTATCACTGCCTCCCTCGCCTCACAAAAGAAAAAAAAAAAAAAAAAGTTGATTCCTTAAGTATTTCTAAACTTCACTGGGGAATTATACTTTTCCTATTGCATTTCTATACAGTCTTTTGATATATGCACAGATTTGCACTGTTGCTCTAGTGAAGGTGGTGGTAAATGCACCTACAGATCCATCCTTTTCTTGTGCTATGTTTTAATCTCAAAATATACACCCAAAAATACTCAAGCTGGGCAACTTCTTTTTCTCTTTAGGTCTTTGTTAACTACTGAGTCCAAGACCTAAGGAACTACAATTATTAATTGCCTATGTCTGCCTTTGATCTATTACAGTGACTGGACGATCCATGAAGAATCATATATTCAAAAAGAAAATATATCTGGTGGTTTATTCCATCTAGATATGGGACTGTGTAATTTCTTTCCCCCACAGCAGCAAAAGGAAATAAGTTAGGTGTTTGCCTATATAAAAAAAAAATGTTTCTGATTGCCGAAGCTGATTTTAAAAATTAGCCATGGAATTTTCTACACGCATTTCCACATACATTGCTTTATAAGAGAACTTCAACTTTGAGTGTCAGAGTACCTAATTCACAGGGGAACTGTAGAAACCACTTACTAAATGTTCCTTTAATACGTGTGTGCATATGTACATTTATATAAGCAGTAGGCTAAGAAAATGTTCATTTATTTTCTTCTTCCATTTAATTTCTGTTTTTTCTCTATTAAGGGAGTGCAAAAGAGTGAAATACAGAAGATCTAACTAACAAACCCATTGTGTTTGTCAGAGAGATCTACACTTAACAATTTCTTTTCAGAAAAATGAACTCTTAACTCTTTACTTAGCTGTCATTTAGCTCTAATAGAAACAACAGTGATCCTCCCGTCAAACTCCACAAGAAAGAATCTCATGTAATGAAAAATAATGCAATAAAATTTGCTGTGAAAAGGTAAATAGCAATAGTGTAAGAAAATACCTGGGTGTCTGGTTGGTCATGTAGGACAGCGACTCTGCCTCTGTTCTCCCAAATGGCTTTATATGCTTGCAAACATCTGAAGCATGTGAATCAGAATATTTTTATGTTCTGTTCCATTTAACAAAAGAAACCAAAAATTAGCACCAGTTGGCTTTGCACTATTCCGTATGTGCATGACTTCTTATTGCCTTTGGCCTTTATGTCAATCACTTGCAAATATAGCTGATGAAAGTTGCCAGGTGTTCTTTCTGAGAACTACAGGATCATGATAAGAAAATAGATATATGGTGTAGATATTTGCATACAAAATCTTCAGCAAATCTATTTTATTTCTATTTAAAGAAGATTGGCCTAGGAAACACCAGCCTGAGCAAAAATGAAAAAAACCAACCCCAACACAAGACTATAATTTCTCTGTCTTGCTTATTTACCAATTCTTCTTCAGACTGCTGATACCTCATGGGTTTAACAAAATTCTTGACTGGGCCCTTGAGCCACCTCCCACTGTAGTAAAATAGGAAGACTCCTGCTTCCTTAACGATGACTTAATTGCTTTTTATAAGATGCATTAATTCAAGCAGAACTCCCCTACATAACTTACGTTAATAAAGACAAATCACAACCAGCATCAAAACTGAACTTCTAGTACAAGAAATAGACTTGGATTTGTCAGTGACCACACCTTTAAGAACAAAAGATCTTTCGATGTCTATTTACCAAATTGGAATACAATATTTCAAAGAAGTCATAATGTATCAGATCAAAAAAAAAAAAGAAAAAAAGGTTCATATGTAAGCAGAAATCTTTCTAAAACCAACCATGCATCAGAAGGAAAAAAACCCTCAAATGGTCAGGTCTGGCAAATAAGTTACTTATAACTTTGAATATAAGTGTAAATAGAAAGCAGCATTAAGAAAACTTAAAGTACCAAACATTGTAATGAGTCCACAAATGTAAAATAATACAGCTTCTAAGGTTATCATTCTACAAGTTATTTCAATAAGTATTGTGCTAAAACAAAACTAAAATCCCACAGAGCTAAGGGAAAGCCAAGTATTTTTCATGCATTATGAACACCTGAATAGCAAATTATCTTCCTCTTGTTTCTGTTTTGGTTTGGGTTTTTTGTTTTGGGTTGGTTTTGGTTTTTGTTTTTTTTTTTCCTGCCTTGATGGGATTAAGATTGAATGCCTGGGGGAAAAAAGAAATCAAGTTATGTCTCCTTCCTGGATTTCATAACAAGAGACATTTAATGGGCATCACGAAATTTGTAAACGCACTGTATCAGTGCAGGAATGAGATTTTCTGGTTTTAAAGCATAGATTTTCATTGACATAAAACCAGAGAAGGAATGTGTGAATATTTGTGAATAGCCTTAAAAGAATCTAACAGGCAATTGTAAGAGTTAGAGAACAGAGACATATCCACAACTGTTCACAGATCAACTTTATCCCTTCTTTAATGTAACCACCTTCATTTTTCTAATTTCAATCTAGATGAGACATGCCTTGTGTACTTAACTGGGGTCAAACCATGGTATTACACATGGATCATTTCCAACAGGAATCTACACTGGCATCCCCTTCATAAATCTGGCCCTGATTAAACAGAGCTAAACAGAGCTCCTCCCTTCATCCAAACACTCTAAACCAGCTAGATTTCCTCTTTCTCCTGCCTGCTCAACTATCAAAAAAGGACTTAAAGATAAATATTCACCTGTTTTCCATGATAAAGGATCAAATCAGATAATTAGCTGGTCTAAATGCACTCAACTGTGATGAGTGATAACTACCATGAAAGTAACTAATAAATATTAAATTAGTTCCACCTAAAAACTCAAGGCACAAAGTTATGCACTATACTTTCTGGACCTTTAGTGAAGTGGAAAAGGCTTCAGGTTAACTTTTAATGTGTGCATAAAATGAAAATTGGTTTTGGCCTTTATACTGCTTTTATTACAGCCACATGGTAAATCAAGTTATGCTGATGCACTTCCTAACTAAAGTTTAACTTCTCATAAAAATAACACTTTTCTGTAGACCAGAAAACAAGAACAATTAGCAAGAAAATGGCATGACAATCTGATTATTAAGATAGTCATTCCTGGGTATTCAGAACTGGGTTTTTTAACAGTAGCTGTAAACATTTGAGAAGATGGCTTTGAAAGTGTGTCCTTAAGTCTGACAAAGCACACAACCACAGCATGAAGCTGAAAGTTTTACAGCTACATGGAAACTTAGAAATGAGTACAGGTGTCAGTACAGAGACTGAAACATGAATGAAAAAACAATCAAAATTTTAAGCCCCCACTGTGCCACCCACCTTAGGCTCCAGTTCTTGGAGAGCCATGTATTCAGCTTAATTTAAATTGCCTAGAAGTGCTTTCCATATACAAATGCAACTTTTAACTTTAATAATTCACGAATATATTAATTAGTAACTCCGCATGTTGCAGAAATGAAAGGTAAGCAAAGAACCACTAGTGAGTGATAAAAGTTCTTTCATATTACTTTCTTACTTCAAGTTACTAATTTGTTCAAAGGACCAAACTGGACTTGATCTTCCTTCAAATCTTACTGCTTCAGTGGTGTGCCTAGTCTCCTCACATATGTGACTTCCTTGGCCTTTGCAAGTGCTTGACTCTGAGAAAGTGAGGTGTCATTGGCCCCATTTAGACTACATGATCATTTTTAGTCCCTTCCAAAGGAAATATTCTATTATTTTTCATTCCATTCTATTTTATTTTTGCACATCCCTGGTTTCCTTCCCAGAGAGGAGAACTACCCCAGGGAGTAGGGTACATAGTGACTATAAGGTAGGCAAGTCATATGCCTACTGCTTGTGGGACCTTCCTCCACCAAGGGAGGAACAGAACAAACAAGGAAATTCACCAGTCCCAGGAGGGCTATGAAAGCTTTGTTCCCCACTGATTCCCCGAAAACAGAACAGAACCTGACTGAAAGCTCTGCAGAGGCCACCACATGATGGCAAATATTACTTTACAGGACTGCGGGAAATTTTTTTTCTGGCCCATTAAACAGTACAATCCTCTGTACTCATTTTCATTACCAAATCCTGATAAATCTGTTCATTAGAGAGAAATGTTTATTGTATATTAATAAAGTGAAAGGCCTAAGGATGGAAGGTGAAATCATTCTTTCAATATCTGTTCTGGAAACAAAGCTTTCAGATAACAGCCCATCACTGGAGTGGCAGAAAATGTCTTTTTTTGAGCTTTCTGTTTTTCACACTGAGAGAGTAAATATGCTCAGCACCATTTTAATAAAAGAAAAACACATTTTTTCTTTCCCTTCAGCAATTAATCATATTCTAGCTGAAGGGATATTTAAATACAAAACAAAAAAAGCAACCCAAAAAAACATCCACCACCCTGGAGCAGTCATGATAAAGGAAGCAAAAACAGCTTTCAGAATCATAAGCTTCTTTGTTCAGGCTTGTTTTGCCTTAGCGAAATCTGGAGAAACATGCATTTTCCCCCAGATATGAAATACTTCCTTTACACTTCCTGATTTCATTCATAATGTGGTCCTTATCACCATCTGAGAAAAACAGAAGGATCAGAAAATAACAAAGCCTGCTTCTTTGGAAAAAAATCTACAAGTAATAAAGATGGGAGTAAGCTCTGTAAGCGATTCTAAATTCCTCTGCTATCTGAAGTGGCAGATCAAGGTTTTTCTGCAAGTAAAACTTTTTTATATTGAAAGTGAAATATTACCTTTCTAGCCCATTCAGATCCAAGCTGTAGCCTTCAGGAAAATTCAGTGTTCAACTATTATATCTCTTAATATTTTATTTTCTCCTTATCTTTAATAAGATCTGTGCCAGGAGTTTTGGAGGGTCCTACTTAAAGCTATACTTTTCTCTCCTCAAAATATTTTCACATCCAGCTGCAGAAATTAGAGTTCCTCTGTACTTCTTAATGAGAAACCTGCTGCATGTGCTTATCTTACTGGATTGCTCCAGTATTATTTTTGTTTGCTTGAAGCATGGTAACTTAGAACCAGCGTAGTGAATCTGGGGCTTTCAAGGAGGAGACGATCATATTTAATATGCCCATTATGAAGAACTGAGCTGGGAAATCTAACTTTATGAAAACCCCTCTGCTACTGCAGCACTGACTGGTAGTCATCCACATAGAGTAAAAAGGCTTTCTATTTTTTAAAGTCCAAGTTGAGAAGTTAATCAAGAATTAAGACTGGTGAAAATTTTATGCTATACAAAATTAAGCATACAGGATTAAGTTCAATGTTTTTTTATGTTCCTGGGGTAAATAAATAGGGATTAATATGAGATGTGATTTACATACTAGGGTACAAAACAGTAAAGCCGTGTATTTCACACTGCTTAGGGTATTCATGGGTTACCCAAAGCAAGTATAATTATTGCATGACAGACATGATTTACCATTTTTTCATTTATGTCCATGTATTGTAGCAAAGTTAGACACAGTAGAAAGCTAGAGTAACATGGTGGAAAGTCAGTACTTACGTGAATTAGTGAGACGGAACAGAAATAGCTTAAATACCATCAATGTGAGAGATGAGTAGCTCAGAGAAATGCTCTGGATAAAATATATAATGAAATGAAGCAGTGGAGATAAGATTACATGTCTGTACACACCTAGTTTACACATCCCAAGGAACATTCACTCCCATTTGAATCAGTCAGCCATGTTGGAAAGAGAGCTTTGAATTAGAAGATGATGGCATTTAAAATACAGTTGAAAACAACCCTAAATTTTTAGCCATCTATACCTTGAAAAAGCAGATTGTGGCTCTGCTCTCCTGTGCCAATATGATATTGGTGTAACTGCAGCAAAGGAATAGCCAGTGCTGTAAAGCTGATGTATACTACAGAGTTGTACCAACCCAATGAACTTCAGCCATAAACTTCCTAACTGCTTTTTAATTATTCCTCATGACTACTGCTATGGTTTGGCATTAATTTACATTTATGTAAATGTTAAAAAGGATGATTCCTACCAGATCGAGGTCATGGGGAAGGAATACAATGTCATTTTTTAATGCTAAATCTATTTAACTATTTTTGCCTAAAGGCAAAGTTCATGATATTCACATCTACAAAGGCTTCAACTTCCTTACAAAATATGCACTTTTGCATTCGCAAATCTATCAAGACAGCCTCTGAAAACAAGATTTCATGTTGAAATATACCACTGGGCAAGCATTATAGAAAAGTTTGTCTTGCCTTATATGTTTATAAGAAGTAGTAGCAATGACTTTCACTCCTTCTCCACTTCCCAAAGTTATAAAACTTCTCAGAAGTCACATAGTTTTTAAATTGCAGTTTCTGCTGGTTTAATATTCAAAAGTATGCTTTGTTTGACTGGAAATGGCCAAAAGGTAATAACTTGTCTGATTATGGATGCAATACATTTACAGGTCCTTTTTTCAGTGACTTTTTTCTTCCAAAAAGCACTCATTAAACACTCCCAGACAAAATGTAATTTATTTATTGATGTTAGACAGTCCCAAAGTGGCCAAATTGGAGAAGGCTAAGTTATTAAAGGTTAAAGCTTCTATAAGGGTGTGATGATTTCCACAAGTATCTGAATAGAAATTTAAGTATTCAGCTTTAGAATTAAGGGTTGGGTTTCTTTAAGTATTATTGAAAAAAACTTGTGCACAGTAGCTGTTTCTCAGAAACAAAAATCACTTTATTACGCAAAGAAAAAATGTCTGCCACATACTTTGTGAAATACTTCAAGCCAGGTTCGACGGGGCCTAGAGCAACCTGGTCTAGTGGAAGGTGACCCTGCCCGTGGAAGGGGGGTTGGAACAAGATGATCTTTAAGGTCCCTTCCAACCCAAACCGTGTTTTGATTCTATGATTCTGTGCCCACTTGGAGACTCATCTTGACTGTCTCCATGTTAAAAAAAATAAAATCTCAATCTTCTGTTTTTTCTGTCTAGTGCTCTTCATTCCCTTCCTTGTTTTGAAGGATACCTGACAAGATGATAGTGTTATTTTCATTCCAGAATAAGAAAATACATGATGCTTACATTTTTTATAGCTGAATCCTCTGCTCCAGACAATTTGCCTGATTCTCAGAGATTCCCCGGTGCCATGGCATACTGTATCTACCATCACATCTAACCGTACCTAATAAGTATCTTCTAAAACAATACAGAAGACCATTTTCCTTCTGGAATATTCCAAAATATTCAATTTCCAGTAGACAGTCAGGCATTCCTCTGCTCTTCCCCAGTGCTGTCATTTCTGCTAGTATTAGGCAAGTCTTATAAATGTTAAGGATGTAGGACTATCCTTTCTATACGGCTTACGCCTTTAGTTCTTAAAGAATTCATTACCCATAAGAAACTAGGACTTGTTGAATCCTTTCAGTAATTTGGTTTAGCATTTATCAGCAAAGCCTTTGTGTTATATTTGAAACACCTGGCTGGATGTTTACACTCTGTTTCTGTCTTTCCAGAGGTTTTCTCTGCGCATAGGCTTTCTCCTTCCTCCCTGAAAAGCATGAATAGCACAAAGGCGATTTATGGCGACTGCTTGGCCTTGTGCTTTGTGCCGACCCATCAATAGCTGACCTCTGCCAGAAGCTCCTCTACTTACTTAGAAATCTTAGAATCACTTAAATCTGTGGACAATCATATCTATGGCCCAAAGGGAGCCAATTCTAACCATTTGCTTCTGTGCAAACAGCAGACTCGGTGTTCAGAAATAGCCTTCTGTATTTGAAAAGCAATGAGTGCTCATGCACAGATTATGCAATAAACTGCTAGAAAGAGTGCAGAAACAAATCAATTCTGTTTAGGATAATCTTATTCATGACAGTAACATGTAATTTAGATAATGTTAAAGGGGAAGGTGATGTCCTGAGTCAGCCCATCAATAGCTGACTTCAGTCAGGTTTGTGCAATTCTCCTTGCAGAGAAGGACAGCCATGGGTATACAGGACTTTAAGCCAAAAAGCCTTTCATAAATTACAATTAAAGAAAATAAAACATGGGTTTGAGTGAATGGTCTGTGAGGAAATCTCAGTTTTCACCTGGAGCTTATTATCTACTCAACTTTTTCTCTTTTTTTTTTTTTCTTTTTTCTTTTTTTTTTTAAATTTCAGCATATGTCCTGGAGGATCAATAAATATTTTGTGGATCTATGTCTTTTAAACCAATAGAATTATTTGATCCTTTGAACAGATTTTCTTTTCAGCCAGTTGGCAAAATAAAAGTCCCCCGCAAGAGACAATACAGTAAATGTCTTCCTCATCACAACAGGCTACAGAGAAAATACAGACAAGCAGTTGCCCTGCTGCCTTAGATATATCAGGCTCACAAGAAAAACTAAAAAATCAACTAAATAATAAGTTGAAAAATATACTGTAACAGTTGTATCTCTGTGTGTGGATAATAAAACCAATAGTGCCTGGAAAAAAGCTTCCATGTTGGAAAAACAATGACTGTTTATACACAAATTCTAATACAAAACCACAGGAAGAAGCACAGAAGAAAATTACTTCCAGTTAAGATAATCATATTGATATAAATTACGTCTAATTTGCTTAGTCTAAAAATAAGAGGGTAAGAAACAAGAGGGGGAGTTCTTTTTTCCCATTTAATTGCCTTAATGAAGTCCCTGAAGGTATATGAGATATATAAATTGGACTGTGTAATTCATTTAAATTAAAAGCATTACCTTTTATGAAGATATTATTTACTGTTTGTTACTTGTGTCTGCTTCAAGATAACCGCTGTGATGAAAAGATTTTATCTGTACTAAGGTATGCATTTTCTGAATCTAAAGCCTGTTGGTATTCCTCAATTCTGATAACTTGTCAGGTTGTTGCTCAGGCATTTGGAATTTAGAATGAGAAACTTCAGCAAAAATGCTGAAAACAACTAAAAACATCGGTGTTATCAGCATTGTTCCCAGGCTGAAAGTCAAAACCACAGCACTGCACCAGCTACTAAGAAGGAGAAAAAATGACTGCTGTAGCTGAATCCAGGACAGTATGCAAAATGTGTTAAAGTGCATCTTACTTAAAAAAGAAAAAGAAAGAAGAAAAAGACGAAGAAAGGAAGAAAACGAAGTAAAAAAAGAAAAAGATAATGGAAAGAGAAGGGAAAAAAATTTAAAAAACTTTTTCTGGCTTGAAGTCCACAAGTGCTGGAGAACATTAATAGAAGTTCTGTCATATCTGAGACTAAGCATATGGTAGGGAAAAGGTCTTCCTTTTTTCTTAAAAACTGCGAGAAAAAATTTTTCCTGCGTTCCTAAGTTTCAGACTTCGTACCAAAACATGTTTTTTTTCTTTTTTTTCTTATATGAGAGTGTGAGTCCATAATAAAATGCTTAGATCGGTGACACAGGAACAATTGGATCACTTCTTATGACTTTGAATAACACATAATATGAAACTATGAGGAAAGGCTGTATCTGAGAGCGACTCCAGGCACAGAGTAACAATGCAGAAGATAAGAAAATCTTAATTTTGTCAGGAGCTTTTTGCTCTAGACCTTGTAATAATCCTGCTTCATTATGATTTGTAGTAACAGGAAAAAAAGAATTGAGTGTCATCTTGATAAAGTATATCCTGCTTCATTCAGTATAGTTCCAGCGACGTTTTAATTTTCTACTCTGTCAGGTTTTTTAATGAGTCTGATTTCCCTCTTTAATTTGATATTCAGGGAACTTGCCATATATAAAATATGCTTTTGTACTCTTGGTGTCTATATACTGAAATATGTTATATGTTAAAAAATCTCAAGTAAATCAAAGAATACTTAACAGATGAGTACCACTCTAAAATAGATCATAGGATTCAGTGTTCTGCTGCATATAACCTGTAAAGGTCATAATCTGCAGGTTTAGAAATTAATTTGTAAGAAAAATTAATAGAAAATGGAATCTTTACTCAGTTTTTCACACACATTGGTGGGAAGAGTCAGGATATATCTAATAAGTGTCTCAGTCACAGAAGGAGTCAGAAATGTAATCTGGATGAGGTAGCTCAGGTGAGGTGCTGACCTACAGCAGGGGGAGGGAAGCAGGAGGTGCAGACAATAATTTCATTCATAATCTGAGGTGATTGGATTGTTTTTCTTCCAAGGAAGAGTTTGGAAAAAAAATGAAATTATTTTTAAGGTTATTTATGACAAAGGGACAATCTGAAGAATCACTGTTGCTCTAATACGTCCCTGAGCTTAATATGACTTACCCACTTGGAGTATTCTTAGTATTAAAAACACTAAGTGTGAGAGGGGAAAAAAAGACAGTTTAGAACTTCTTTTTCTTCACAGCTTGCTAGGTGCTTTACAGAGCAGGAAATATCATCCCCATGGAAAATATGCTTAGGCTAAGACATGGAATGGTGAGAAACTTCCCAAAGGTCATCCAGAGGACTAGCATCAGACTATGGAATATGACCTAGGTCTCCCGGGTCTCAGCACAGCGCTTGACCAACCATGTTATACACCATCCTGTCATATTACCTCTGTTAAGCAGACAGATTCTGTGACAAGAAAACTAAGAAATTGAACACACATGATTTTCCTAGAAGGAGTGAACTTTGGAATCTGAATAACAGAATGATTGTGTTTCATTTTGCAGAGCATTTCCACTGTGACACATTATTAGAGCTAGAAAACATGTTCATAGAATCTAACTTCTAGCAACAGCACATCTTTATAGAAATTAAATTCATATCACGTACCTTGGCACCATTATTCTACTGTCAGAATTTGATATCCAGTTTCTGGAGTTTTTTGGTTGCTTATTCCTTGTTTTAATTTTACTTCCTGGGTCTTTCTTGCTCTTTGTTTTTCTTCTCCTGTTGTTCCTGAAATGTGATAAAACAAAGCATTTGTTAGAATTTCCCAGTAAAGTGTTTCACAGCTGAAATATCTGTTTTCATCTGAAGAAAATAAACTATATTTTGCCTGACATTAAGAACAGGTGTGTTAACTTGTGATGTTCCATCCAGCAGTGGAGTCTTCCCCAGAAAAAGGGTTAACTGGAGAATAAAACATTTGTTGAAGAAGATTTAACAAATGTCCTGAGTGCAGTAAAAAACTCTGATTTATAAGCAGCTGTTACTAAACTAAAAGAAACTAAAATCAATTAATGTCACAGATGAATTAGTAACAGAAATAGAGGACTGGTTTGACCAATATAGATGACATTATGAGCTGACTATCGAAAAGCTGAAATTTATTGAAAGGAAGGAAAAAGCATTTGAGTTAAGGTATCATAGTCTCAAAACCATGTGAGGAAAAATAAGCAATGCAGCACTAAGTGGCTGAGAAAGAAGAGTGTGAGAAGACACAAGGAAATCTTCAAGCAGTACTTCAGAGTAGTTTGTTTTGGGAGCTGCCTTAGATCAGCTGTTGCTCCCATGGGAGTGGAGCACAGGGAACCAGCAGAAAAGTTATCTTCAAACTTGTTCATGCCCTCTTGTCCCACTCCTAAAAAAGGCTTTGCTTAGGGACACACTTGGCTTACAGAAGTGAAAACAGCTTTATCAAAACCTTTCTTGTGATTAACTTCCAGCTTTCTGAGTTTCAGCAGCTGCTTCCCAAAGGAAGTTGGGCAGGAAAGCAGAGAGGGGTGCAGGCTCCTGGGGAACCTTTGGGAAGAGGTTCTGAAACTTTGGAAGAGGAAGAGTTTATTTCACAGGTGCAGTTTTCAAATGAAAATGTGCACTTAATACGCCTGATGCAAGAAAATGGTATAAGCAACTAACAATAAGTAACCTCAATATAATATTTACTTGCATATGAAAAAGTATCAAAAAATATTTCCAGAGGTATCAACCAGAAAAATTACCAATAGGATAGTCCCAAGAGGGACTGCCAATAACAAGAAGTAGAATCCACCATGTACTGTCTCTAGAGTCTTTTGCTTTATGTGTTCATGTAGAGCAGTAGAAATTAAAGTGACAGTTCATAGGAATATGCCATATCCAAACTGTTATTCATTATTTATATTCTGCATGTAAAGCAGGTAAGTCACTATGCAAGGTATTACATTGCTAAATTTTCAATGTCAACTATGTGGTAGCATTAAACTGTAACCTGATAGCAGTTTCGCAAATTCATTACTTTTTTCTTCAGTGCCGGCTCTTATTTGCAATTGCAGAAGTAGCTGAGAGGCCGCAGAGGTTAATTTAGACTCACATTCCTACTGAAATTCAACCTTCACCTGTGTCGCCTCCACCGGCTCCCACTCCTTCCCCAACACAAAACACTGTTAAGCCCACCCTTGAGATGTCATTTTTCATATCATTTTTTTCCCTGTCTGGGCCAGTTGACATTGTTCCTTCCATTCACAGAAGTTTGTATGGAACCACTGGTCACTTCAGGCTTTTTGGCTTACACTTTATCCACCACTCGAGCTTCAGAATTTTTCTCCAGGTCTAATAGGCCTGACAGTGTGCTCTCAGGGGCTTTTCCAACCAGAGCACACTTTCAGACTCATCTGTCTTGCAGAACTCTTCTCCTAAAAGCTGAATAACAGCTATTGGAATAAAAATCCTCATGTGAAATGAGATTTCTTTTTACTTTTTCAGAAAAGACATTTCTCAAGAGTAAGATTTTTCAAAACATGACAGATTTTTAGCTTAAATCTCTGGGGTTTTGCCTCATGCTAGTTTCCTCTGGCAGGTCATCGTGATACTGATGAAAGCGCTCTGTGTCTGCACCTGTACCATGCTGTCCATGGGTGGATCTGATCAACAAAGCCAGAGACATTGACTGTTTCAGAGGAGTAGCAATCCTACAGAGATGAATAGCTAACACAGGGATGAATTTCCTGGGTACTGCTCACATTTGTCAAAGTAACATATGAATGCATGTGTGTGCCTGAAAGATTTTCTAGCTTGCTCACCCTTCCTGGAGAGTGGGGAGCCTCAGACTGCTTGATGAGGTTTGAAATGCTCTACAAAGAAGCTGTCTAGGGTTTTTCTCACAATTATTTTCACCTGCATAGACACTTGGAGCATCTCTCCTTTGTAGTGCTCGGATGTCACCTCTCTTTTCTGCCTGATACATTTACTCTCATGTCTTGAAAGATGCAGGTTCTCCTTGTGTTACACACTCCCTGAGCTCTGGACATGTACCTGGAAGGCTCTTCTGCCCTCACCACAAACAGCTTTTTTAAAGGACCTGGACGTGGGAGTCCTTAAAGCAGGGCAGATAGCTATCCTGGCAGCCATGAGACATCAAAGCACAGAATCACACACCCTGTTGCCACTCGTCAAACATATGACTAAAAAAATTTGCCTCAATCTAGTTAATATTATCACTCCAATGCAAAAACCCCACATCCTCTGTTTCAGTGTCTTCACATTTTTTTGCTTGTCGTCTTAGCAGTCCGTGTTGTTTTGTGGGTCTAGGATGAAAGTGGAGATAGTTTAAGTTTTCCAAGTTATTTTACATTTTCTACTAAAACACTGAGATTCTTAACATAGGTTAAGAAAGACTAAACTATTTTCACTATAGCACTATAGTTTCTTTCTACTCAGTTTTCCAGTCTCCGTATTCTTTCAGTAAAACAGCCACAACCTAGTTTGTGGTGAAAATAGGAATTAATGAGATTACCTACTGAAAAGGTCCAGAGTTTCCTTCTATGAACTTCTGTTTGAAGAAATCTGAGGTTTTTCTTATATTCAGTTAGTTACAAAATAGCTGATGTCAATTAGCAATTTATCTTTCTAAAACTGCTTCCTGTTCCTACAATTGTAGATGTGGATTTAAAGCACTACAAAGAAAGCATAGTTCTCTGCTTTCCAGGTAGTCCTTTATCTGCAATAAATAAAAAGTTGATCAACAAAACATTTTACATTTTCTCTTTCTGTCACAAGAAGATGCATCTTGCCAACCAGACATGCAGCTGCATGGTTTAATAAGACTGTTTCCAGTTTTAGTATAAAAAGTTTTGCATCTTTTATCCCAAGATATGAAGTTGCAAGTTTTGGCCCCTGCCTGATTTAAGTTGAAATAAAAATTTCAGCCTCTTTCCACTGAGAGTGATCAATCCTCTCAATATAACAGTGCTAATTAGAGCAGGGTGAATTCTTCAAACTAAACGAACTTGTGAAATGCATTTAAAAACTTAGTGCTGAGTTATTTTTTTCTTTGCAAAATTCATAGTGAGAGTCTAAGTGTTGTTTCAAAGCTCTTCTCCCCCATGAATACCTTCCTGGATAACTGTACATGAAATAAACTTCAATCTTTTAAAGTATATGATTATACTTTTCTCTATTGCAAAAGTCATTAGTATGTGGAATAGAGAAATTCTGGCACCAAATACTAATTTTTCCCACCCTGGATATTAGTTGTTTGTTCGGGGTTTTTTTTAAGAATAAAGTTGTGCTTAGAATCATGAGACATCCTACAGATGAAACTCTAAGGAGAATATATATTTTGTCAAGCACTAATGTGCACTAGAGTTTCAGTCTGGTGCAGTTCTGTATAAAGCTTTCAGCTGTATTTCTTTTAGTCTGCTTTTGTTAAGGATAAAACTGGTTCACGTGAACATATTTACAGAAAGATGGGAGGATGATTGTAGAAGGTATTTTAAATCTAGCCACCAAATGTACCAGCGGGCATCCTCCTGTCATCCTAGTGCTGTTTGTGTCACTGTGTGGCCATTGCCCCTTCTGCCTTTTCTCCCTGGGCACTGCGTCCCCACAGCCTGGGAATCATGTGTTTCAGTCCACAGAGGGAGTGAAATATTCACACAGAAAAGAAGCAGTCAAAGCTCCTCCCAAATTCCAAAATGCCTTTTTTTTCACTTACAACAACAACAAAAAAAAAAAACCAAAAAAAAAACCACCACAAAAAAACACACACGAAAAAACACCCAACCAACCAAAAGCTAGTACAATAATCTCAAGTAGTCTCAAATTTAGACAGAAGATGACTTCCCAAGAGCAGGATACAAGCATTTCTGGCTTTCATTCCCCAGCCCCACAGCTCTGAGAGACATGTGGACCTGACTGCAGAGAATGGAAATGTTGGTATCTCTATGACATAAATTCAATCCAGCTTTGGCAAAGCTGACTTTAATATCCCACTGGAGTCAGCCTCTCTTGCAATGCTGTGAATGCCTCATGAGACAGATGAAGTGCCCAGAGTTTTCAGCTCACACCTCCAAGGGAAGGCATCTGGAAATTTAGAAATCCCCTTACTTCCTTCATCCTATCTTCCTCCCCCTCTGCTCCCCTGGGTCACACCACCTTGCTCCCACAGGGTGGTCCTGGCAGCCTTGTGGACCCCAAACCCAAGACAGCAGCACAACCAGGCTGCCTCACAGCTCCATAGCGGTCATAGTCCCATAACTGTAAGCAAAGGCTGGCTGTCCAAGGGAGAAGGGGAGAGGCTCAACAGAAAAGACACAAGACCTGAAACCTTTTTTTGTTCAGAAGATTCACCAAAAGCAATACAGTTTAGTATGGGTTTTGACAAGTTTGCCCTTCAAAATGAAAATTTCCCAGATGATTTGTTTTTTTTTTTTTTACAATCTGTTCTAATTTGCTTCCTTGGGTTTTTGAAGGTTTTTGCAACAGAGCGAACTCAGTCAGACAGGTCTTCCCTAAGCATCAGCAACACTATAACAATAAGGGCAAGTGGAATACTGTCATCACTGTGGATGTGCTGGATGGATATTCCGGAAGGGAAAAAAGGTACCTTTTAAAGGTTTTCTGTATATCTAGCATTATACTTAATTGATCATTTGTGAAAAGAGCAAACCACTGTTGATATTCATACACAGAGGAAAGTTTAAATTTTATACTGTACTGCATCTATCATAGCTCAAACAAAGTTCATGTTCTCAAGGCCACCCTTCTTTGTAATTCAGTCAACAAAATCTATTTTTTGTCTTGCTTTTCTGTCTTTTTTTTTTTTTTAATAGAGCTCAGGATCAGTGTAGTGAAAGCTGCTACAGGCATGAATTAAGATAGCAATTTGCTCTTTCTCTTGATCAAGAAATAAGATGCAGAGATGGAAAAGATTAAATGGAAGAGCTAAAGTGGATGAATCTCATAAAATTGTCAGGAAAAATAGATATTTGCAAGGCTATCTCTTTTCCCTTAGCATGAACCTGAAGTAATAACCCTTAACACCCCAAACAAGAGCAACACCTCTATCTCATTTACAGGTCTACTTATTTGAAAATAATAGATTGTATTTTCAAAAGTAACCAGTAACTTTTATCTTGGCTTTTAAATTTAGACCCTGATCTTCAACAAGCTACACACTGAGACTTCAAATATTTTGGCATGTTAGAAGGCACTGTCCATGGTATTTTTTTTCCTCTATTGTACTTTTATTTTTGTTAGTGCATAAGATATTTAATGACTATTAGATAAATGATAATATTAACATAAAGCTTCACCTTATCATAAATAAAGATGATTTATAAGGAAAAATTAAGGCATAATATAGGCAGAGCTTGCTTAAATAACTGTAACAACTGACAAATGCAAAACTGGTGCAAAAACAAAGGAAAGATAAGAATTGCTCAAGATACTATAGGAAGCTGCAAAATGAAATCTAGCAAAGTATTAGTTAAAACCAGATTTTGTGGAAATTATCTTAATAATACAGATTGATTAGACTGACAAATAATGTCCTAGCAGAAGTAAGAGCACAGCTAATAAAGCATTGGAGAACTTACTGCAGAGACCAGGCCCATCTTGCCAGTGCGATAGTCAAGTTTCACCAGTAGCTATCTATTTTCTTCTCCACAGCTTTTGTGATCCTGCTTTCTGTGAGCCTTTGATATATCAAATGATGCTTCTCATCAAGCACAGTTTAAAAGGCTTCTAAAGTTTCATGATCCTGCCTTTAACATCTGCACAGTTGTTGCCCACCTGACCAATTACAACTCAAGCTGACATTCTAACCAAAAGACATTGAGCAGGAGTCTGCTGTCTGGACCACTTGTACCTCAGGAGGAGCAATCTCAGGGGCATCCTTAAGCCTTCTTTAACTCACAGTCCAGACCCCGTGGAGTAGTGGTCATGGGCCGTGCAATAAATCAGCACATCTTCCAGTTACATAATTTCATGTTGTGGGGTTTTGGGAGTAGGAATAGGGTGAATACAAAGTCAATTAATTTACCACATTGATTACTTTGATTTTTCCCTAGACAAATTCATAAGACAGCTTCCTGGGAAGGGCTTTTTGACATGGGCTGATGGGCCACTTCACTACTCACCATGACCATCCCAGGTAAACACAAAAACCTGCTGTTCATTGCAAGTCTTCTTAACAAGGAGAGGTTGCAAGCTAGATATGTTAAGGAAACCACCTGGAAATGATAGCTGTATAACTCCAGTGACAAGGCAAATAAATGGAGTCATGATAGATCAAAATTAAAATAATTAATTTGTGCTCTGCTATAAATCAGCACTGACTGCAGGAAATAAAAGAACAGGGTAGATAATATGTCCTTAAATGGAAAGCAAAAGGGGCAAATACGTATTTAATAAGACTAAATCTATCATGATAAAAAAGGGATAGACTCAACAGAATAACTAAGAATAGAATAACTACACATTTTCTCCTGACAAAAAATCAAAAACTGAAGACATGAATAAAATTCTATTAGGACTGAAAGATTTGCATTTGTTTGAACAAGCTTTGTACTAGGATTTTATAGCACCAAATAAAAACAGAGATATTGTGGACGTATAACTTTGTGTCCTTGGCTAAGGCTTCCATGAACTTTTTTATTTCAGATCACCTTAAATGCCTGAATGTACCCAGAATTCTTTTGGATAAAAAGCTTCTTTTAAAATCTCTTCTCAGAAATAGCTAGTTTGGGGTTGCCAGTTAAAAAGTTATGCTGGCTGTGGCACATTCATGGTACCACTGTAGCAATATTTGCAACTGGACTTTCTCTGAGGGCTTCATTTCAAACCACTCCAGTACTGTAACAGCAGAAGTCACTGGAAGAAAAGAAAAAAAAGGATTTTTGTGAGAATTTCCCCAAAAGAAGCCTTTGATTGGAGATTTTTAACTTCATCATAATTATCCAGTAACATTTTCAGAACTTAAAAACATGCAAAAATATTATTTTGGGTTTTAGTGAATTCTTAATTTTGTCAGTTTGAAAAAGGTAACTTGTTACAGGACCAAAACCAGCAACTTATTTTCAGAATCAAAACTCAAAATATTTTATACCTCTTGCTATTACTCCATGCCTAAAACAGCCAGAAGCAGCCCCTGGGGCTCTGAGGTGCTGCAGGCCCTATGAAGCCCAGCTGGAATGGGGAGCATGGGATGAAGCCTCCCTTTCTGACACCTTATGCTGCTGCTCTCACATTCACTCCCTTCTTTATACCCAGCACCGGCTGTTGCTCTCGGTTTGGTCTCTTTGTTTCAGAGGTTAGCTCAGGAACAGAGGGAAGCAAGGCATTTATGCTTCCTTGTTTTTACAGATAACAGATGAAGGCTGAATTCCAGCGGGCTTTGGCTTTTGAGAGCCCAGATCAGAGCAAGGCTACTCCAGCAGCCATGCCAGCATTTACATCCTCAACCTCCCTCTTCAAAAGTCCAGCCAGTGTTGGATAACTGTGGGGGAAAAGACTGATTTAACTGAGTCCTTTAGCTGCAAGTAAGAACAGACCCTTTTTGCCATTTGCTTGATGGTCCTTTTTTAGCACCTCTACACTACCTTTGTTTGAGGCACACTTTGCAGCACTACCTTCAGTCCTGTGTGCCTTGATCTGGACATTGCAGACACAGGCAATGGCACCTACTGCAAGAGCTGCTCGAGACTTTCCTAAAACTCTGTTTTCCATTGCTCATAACTTCATAAAAATTACAGATTTAGGCTGAACTTTCCATGCCTGGTATCTGCATTAGGCTGTGTTTTGGTTTTTGTTTTTGTTTTCATTTTCAAATATTTCAGCCAAAATAAAGTGGCTGTTTCCAAGAATATATTTAAAGAAAAACATCATTTGGTCTACACTCTGTCTACACAAAAATAAACAAACCCAAACCGAACAAAATACTCAAAACAACAACAAAATCCCCACACCCTTTAACTATTTTCTTGATATTTTGTTTTATTTTGGAGAAGGAGTGTCCAGGCATGCTTGTCCTTCAAAATTCTGTGGGGTGGATACACAATGGAAACATCTCAAGCCTTGCTTTCAAATTAAAACTTCCCACTGTGCTCAAGCCAAGAGGTTTGAGCTCTTGCACATATTCCAGCAGGACTACAGAGCTAGGAGTATCTTGGGGTCCCTCAGTATAGCCAGACGGACAGCAGACGGGGGAAATCCCAAATGCAGTGGAAAGCCAGGGTGGCTGGGTCTGAGTCTGCTTGAGCATTTCCACAGTGAGGTTAAACTAGGAAAAGTCCCCAAGATCAGAGGTGTGGGGCAGGAGGCTGTTTTGTAGGTGAGGGGGTTAGGCAGAACCAGGCAGGTACATTCCCATGAGTCCCTGATTGAGGATGGTGCAATGAGCCTAGGGATTCTAGTGGTGCTCAGGAGAATGTCAAGGCAGTGTGTCAGGGCTCTTGTTGGTTTAAGGATTGCATGGTCAAGGAAAGGCATATTGAGCGTATAAGCCGTATATGGGTCGTATATACGCACATCTGCACGAGTGGGTGCATGCACACCGATACACACAGTGCCCCAGGTGGGGAGCGAGGGACTTTCCTGCCAAAACCACGTCAGGATCTGAGTGTATCTGCCTTGGGCAGTGGGAGAGTCAGTTCCATGTGGACCAGAAAAGCCTTGCAAGCATGCAGGCAATGTCTGCTGAACACCACAGCCCTGGGGAGGGCATGCTCAGAGTAGCAGACTTCTGAAAGCAGAGGTATGGTTTTGTTTATTAAAACAACACCACTGGAATAACATATGGCTGGTCTGAGTGGAGCACATCAGGCATACATACAAACTAAGGGGACAAAAATTTGCAAAGGCAAATTCTCAGATACTTGATGTGGTCCTAACAAAGGCAGTTTGTACATCCTTAATGCAGCTTCTTTATGCATACCAGTTCTTTGATGTAAGCAGTATCACATCCAGCCACAACAACGTGACAAAGTCCATTCAGTTCTCCCAGGGCTCTGGCAAGATTACCAACCCCAGGATGCCTAAGAAAAGGATGATGCTGAAATAAAGTGAATTCTCCACTTGAACACAGAGAACAGAACTTATCATTGTGCAGAGGATTTGACTAAAAAATCCTACTCTGCATGCTTTAGAGAAGTAGGTGACAGAGAGGAAAGATGCTCAAGCCACTGCTTTCCCAGAAAACAACACAGAGATGTAATTTCAGTTCTCTTCTCCACAGCAATGAACAGTAGGGGACTCTGATTGCATGGTGGTAATTAAAGAACTGGACCTTAGTTGTATTTTCAGACTTTGAGGATTCCTTCAGCACATGGATGAGTCCTTGCCAAGTTGCCCAGGTTGTTGCTTCTTTTTGGAGCGCTCTCTGTTGATTTTTCTGGTTCTTTGATCCAAATCTTCAACTGGTGTAAATTGGTACTGCTCCCTAGGGACTTAGTTTTCACAGGTGACAGAAAAAATGTTATTTAAAAGCACTGCTTTGTCAGTCTGACTGTGAAAAGATAAATAAAAATGGCTGCTGCTTGCAGTACACAACTGGTTGCCTGAGTAATAAAGTCACATTTGGGTTGAAGGGACCCTGTGTAGAACTACTAATATCGTTAGAGAAGTGGAAAGATAACCCTGGCAGAAAGGTTCATGGCAATTGGATTGAAAATGGGCATTGACAGAACAATTAACGGGCTCTTTTGCTGCTCTTCAATTATGATTGAACAAGCACAACTCTGGCATTTATATTGGACTTGCTGAGTAACTTTGTTTTACTCATAACAAGAATCTTCTGATCAGGTAAAGCTACTGCCACTTAGTGCAGAAAGGAATGAAGGGAATGCAGTGTAGATGTGTTTATCTCAATACCTATGGCAGCTTTAAATCTGTTTCTCTTTTCCTTGTTATGATGCAATCACAGTTCTTACCAGTACTGTAGCAGCATCTTTCTCTCCTTTACACATGAAAACACACTGTGAATCATATCTTTCCACCCAAAAAAAAAAAAAAAAAAAAAAAAAAAAAAGAAGAGAGAAGGAGTAAGGTTTTATTACACTTTCTGGTAGAACTGTTTACTTATTTATGTTATTTGAAGGTATAGCCACTGATTTTTCCTCTGGCATAACCTTCATCACTTGCTATAGACCTTCTACATATGCTTAGGCTGTCAGGAGTAGCAATGTCAGATATACAAATACACTTACAAATTCAGAGAAGTCAGGTGAGCTAAGGTAGTAGGATAGTAAAAAACCTGCTTTCTGTGGCCTAGGCTGTTGCAGATTCACCTGGTTCCAACACAGAAAACTTTTAGGAAATTTACATTCCATGGGAAATGCACAGTCCAAATAGGTGACCTTAGAGAGATTAGGTTTATCAGATTAGAGATATGCAAGTATCAGACTTCTTTCTTTTGTCCCCAGATTTCACTGCTCATAGATTTGCCCTGCCAGGGTCACTGTGCCTTTGGCTCCTTCTTCTCTAGTGAGGGTTCCAGCTCTTTCAAAGGCCCCCAAATTCCTTTTTTTTTTTCTATTAAAACAGAAATGTTTATATCTCCATCCACCTGAAGTCTTGACCTAAAACAACACCTACAGTGTGCTCTGGCAGCGTCTCCACTTGGAGTCCTCTCTCTTCTCCTCGTAGTCCAAGTAATTTCCTTGGCGGGTTCCTCCTGGAGCCACCCCATCAGCTCTTTCAGCAGCAGAATCATGTAGCTAACCAGCAAATTGCTTTCAGAGAACAAAAGCTTGCCCTGATCTATCCTAATGATGTGAAAAAGCAACATGCTGTCATCAGCTTTTCTAAGGTCCAAATAATGAGCAAGGAGAGAACGAATGGGGGCAGAGTAGTGGAAGGATTCACCTATGCACGTGTGTGGATGGATGGAGATTATAGGACTACATTGATAGTACTATTACCCTCAAGAGGTGGAGTGCTGCAGACTAACAGCAAACTCAGCACTTCCACGTAATGCATTTTTTCTCACCTTAGGTCACAGAAAGTCTCCATTTCGATCAGGTGCCTGATGGACCTGTTAGTTTGCCAGAGCAAACTAACAGGTATTATGCGGCCTAATTAAAAAGTAAAAGCAACCTTTGTTAATTTTCCCTCCGAGTACTGAATTTTGTTTTCCTTTTCCTATAATGCCTCAGTCAAGGGAACTGAAAGTAGTCAAAAGAAAAATTACATGCAAATAATGCTGACAGAGTTGCAAACATGCAGTACAGCTGGGTACCAGTGCAGTTTTCCTTGGCCTAAAGATGCTCTAGAAAGAGATTAAACCATTATGGAGGCTGTTTCGGTAATCACAATTAAATGTTGTATCAATTGTTCAGCTAAAATTATGTACATTTTAGTACATAATATTTATACATTTATGCTAAAAATGATGGCCAAGGTACAAATTTTCCTAGGAACAGGAGATAGAATCCAAGATTTCTAACTGCTTCTTTGTGTCCTCTGCAGTTGCTGTTCGTCTTCCTTTTTCTCCCTTCAGTTTGGTGAAGCTTATCTTTCTTGGTCCAGACAAATGGAAGAAGAGCATTCTCACATCTTGCAGTTCTGTAGCTGGGGGGCTCAGAAGACCTAGAGCGGTAGGTTTGAGCCCTGTGAGGGTCTTCACATCCTGAACACATGTGCTCACAATTTTATTATCAATCTACAAACTTAGTGTTCCTTTGGAAAAGACCGAAAATCAAACTCCACATGCTGAAGAACATAAATTACAGATTGTGGGTGTCTTGTGTGTTGCATCATAGAATTCTCTTAATATGTCACACGTTTCCAGTTTGTACCCCTGACTAGAAGCAGTGGCTTCTTCACAGGAGATATAGATCCTTATATCCTCATAAAGTCAATAGATCCTTTTGGATCCAAACTGAAGTACATGTTCATTTAATTCATAAATTACCATCTGTCCTGTCCAGAATGAATCAACATTCCTCCTAATAGAGAATCTTATATTAGGAACAAATAATGAAGTACATCTGGGAAGATTTAGCCACCATATGCCTTGGGATAATCTGAATAAATATCAAAAAGCTGCGTGCATTCTGGAATTTAATGGAAATTTTGTGCTTCCATTAAACAAAATCAGCACTTCCCAGTTATTTTATTAATAAAGTCCACTCTAGTCAGGAAGTTTATTTTATAAAAGAACTATTTAAATAGGTAAAACTGTTGTGCTTACATTGTGTTAGCTATCCAATTCCTACATATACAGTGCCTGGGATACATTATTACAGAAGTATTCAGAAGGAAAAAAAAAAGAAGAAAATATTAATTTGTTACTAAAAGTATTTTTTAAAAAATCCAGTAAAAAATACTCAAGAAAACATCCTTTAACAGACATTTCGTTCTGCTTTATTTGGAAGGATTAACTCCTACACATTCCATTTTATTGCACTATTCCTAACACATAAGAAAATGTATCAACTTTAGTTGTCATGAAGTTAGTTCTCTAAGGAGCAGGCAACAGCCTTAAAATATCATGTTTTAAAATTATCCTCACTTTCTGCTGTTTGTTATCCCACAAATAATATCATATTAAACCTCTTTTTCAAGTATCCATTAGAATCAGAATGTCAAGTGGGTCATTCTTTCAACATCATGGGAAAGATTTGGTCATTTTTATTTGTTGAAATTATTTACATATCCAACCCTATTACTAGTAGTTCAGGGGAAAAATGGCCTAAGATGTGAATGTGATTTTAGACAGATTGATTAACCACAGCATTATAGCAGACTCAGTCAGTTAGAGTAATGTTGCAATAGATGGCACTGCTCACGACTCCATACACAGTCATTTCAGTTTACAGATGGTTTGGTCCTATGAGTCAGGTGACAGCTTCTCAGCAAACCCAATGTATCCCCTGGGAGGTACCAGTGAAGCTCATATAATTTTTTCCCAGTTCTTCTAAAGATTACTAATTCAGGTAGGATTATACTTGTCTCTGAAAGTGATGATGGTACTGTAGTTGCTGATAGTAATAAAGGCAGGAAGAGAAACTCCAGTCGTTAAACTGATACTCCAGCTGAGTTTACTACTGTGAGCTATTAAATACCTGCATGACAGGGACTCTATTAGCTTCACACTGGTTTTAAAGTGCTTTTAATGGGAAGCAAAATACATCCATAAATCTGTATCCCAAACATTCTTAGAATGATAGAACCATTTGTGTTGGAAAAGACCTTTAAGATTGAGTCCAACAACTAGCATAACACTGCTAAGTCCACCACTAAACCATGTCCCTAAGTCATTTTTTCATGGAACTACAGAACATAGTGCATGTGGATCCACACACTCCAGGATCTGTTCTTCCTCTTCCTTTATAGAAGACTTTAGAAGGACCTAAAGATAATCTAGTTCCAACCCTGTTGCTATGGGCAGGGACCTCACTCTAGACCATATGCCCAAGGCTCTGTCCAACCTGGCCGTAAGCAATGCCAGGGATGGAGCATTTATCACTTCTCTGGGCAGCCTGTTCCAGTGCCTCACACTTACACCTAACCTTAACTTTCCCTGTTTAAGTTTAAACCCATTCCCCTTTGTCCTATCACTACAGTCCCTGATGAAGAGTCTCTTTCCAGCATCCTTATAGGCCCCCTTCAGATACTGGAAGGCTGCTATGAGGTCTCCACGCAGCCTTCTCTTCTCCAGGCTGTCA
>NW_009926761.1:29886-51292 GCF_000696875.1 Nestor notabilis
CTCCACGCAGCCTTCTCTTCTCCAGGCTGTCATCATATGGGAGGTGTTCCAGCCCTTTTATCATCCTCGTGGCCCTCTGGACTTGCTCCAACAGCTCCATGTCCTTCTAATGTTGAGGACATCAGAACTGTACACAAAACTTCAAGTGAAGTCTCACGAGAGCAGAGTAGAGGGGCAGGATCACCTCCTTTGACCTGCTGGTCACACTGTTTTTGATTCAGCCCAGGATACGATTGGCTTTCTGGGCTGCAAGCACACAAACTGAAGCTGGCTCATGTTCAGTTTCTCATCAACCAACATCCCCAAGTCCTTCTCCGCTGGGTTGCTCTGAATCACTTCTCCACCCAACCCGTAGCTGTGCCTGGCATTGCCCCAACCCTGGTGTAGGACCTTGCACTTGGCTTGGTTGAACTTCATGAGGCTGGCACTGGGCCATCTCTCAAGCGTGTCAAGGATGGTATCCCTTCCCTCCAGTGTATTAATCAAACCACATAACTTAGTGGTGTCAGCAAACTTTCTAAAGGTGCACTCAATCCCACTGTCTATGTCACTGACAAAGATGTTAAACAAGATCGGTTCTAACACTGACCCTTGAGGGACACCACTTGTTACCAGTCTCCAACTGGACATTGAGCTGTTGACTGCAATGCTCCGTGTGTGGCCATCCAGCCAGTTCTTCACCCACCAGGTGTCCATCCATCAAATTTATGTCTCTCCAATTTGGAGACAATGATGTCATGTGGGAAAAACTAAATGAAAGGCACAAAACCTTGTTGACGTGCTTTGGGCTACATGTGAGTTTCAGATGTTAGTAGTCTACTAGAAAAAGCAAGCTGACAGCAACAGTTTTCCTGCATTACACATAATAAGCCAACCATGGCACATCAATTCCTCTTCCACTGTTTCTTGTTATATTTGGGGATTAGGGAAGGAGTTAAGTGTTGTCTAGGAATTCACACATTAGACATATATGGATGATGGGCTAGTATTTTTTAGTCACGATTGGGTGAAGAACATCATTGGGATAGTCTAGGAGCAGATGGCAGATGTATGAAAAGTGTCTCCCTCAGATACAAGAAAATACTTCCTTTATCAATACAAAATTTTAGCAAACTTTATTTACATGTAAGAAACTGCCTTGTCACTTAAAAAAAAAAAAAAAGAAGAGATATTTTATCTCTTGTAGCTTGTAGGTGGCATTAAAAATTTAAACACCAAAATAAAAATTCTCAAATAGAAAGCATTCCTATATCATATAGCGCTGTGCAATGGAAAACGGTGTAATTTTATTTTTATATTGCTCATGAGACCCAGGCTTCTCCCCTCTGCTTTGAGCCAGGGAGCCTTCCTCTGCCCAAGAGGCAGGGGCCAGTGTTCACTGAGGTGCAGCAGGTAGTAAGAGGGAGGTAAGCATCACCTTTGGCATTCCGTCTTTCAATGTGGCTCACCTCCCAGTTGCAGCTTCAAGCAGGTGTGCTGGCATTCCTTCATCCTCACCACATTACAAGGGGCAGTTTTCAGGATTTAACACTTTAAATGTGGCTAGGTCCCAAACCTGGACTTTGATCCAGCATAAACATATTGCGAAATTTAATTCAGGGCTGCAGTTTTGCACTGTAGGTATGGCGTGCTCCCGAGTAGAGTTTATGCTATGTCTCTGTGTCTGCAATCCTCTACAGCATACCCACTGAATTTGCTAGGTGGCTGACAAATTCAGAATACTGTGAGATTTGTCACACACAGCATGAAACCCCCTAACAGCAGGCCAGGTGGTGGATCCCTGCCTTACTTCCTGGTTGTCAGATGAAGGGAGTTGCCTTATTTTTTTCATGTCTTGAAGAAGCGCTGCACAAGACAATTCACTAGCTGCATCATTAGCATGATAGCATTGTGTAGCAGTTGCTTTCACCTCCAAAGCACGTTGCAAGCACTAGTTTAATTGATCTTTGCATGAATTGAGAAAAAAGTAAAAAAATGGCAGAAATTACCATAATGAGGATTTAAAAAACAGTTGATATCTGTAAAGTTTGTTTTGAGATTCCTCTGTTATTTCCTAATCAAGGACATACATTGCCCTATTTCCTTTGTCTAGGAGAATAATAGTTCCTAACTATTACTGTAGAATTTAAAGATTGGGGTTTCAGACTACAAAGCTTCATCATGTAAAAATACACAATAAAGCTCCCTATCCAAAATAATTTCCTGAGTGGAAAATAACAGGTACCAAACATATGAAGGCATAAAAAGATAATAAATTTTTTGCACACCACTGTAAGCAGTGATCATCAAACATGCCACCCTTTAGAAGAGTTATTAGCTGTAGGCATTAATGCTATTAATAGAGTTCAGAGTAACATCATATTTCTTTATTAATATAATTAATAGAATATATAGATAATAATATTCAGGTCCTCAGTAAATTAGTATTTCTTAATTGACTGAATATTTAGTTCCTATTTCAGTCCTCCAGCATTTGTGGAAATGGTCTGCTAAGGAATTTTACTGAGAAGTAACCGCACACATTTCCAATACCAATCTCATTTCTGGTATTTAAGTTCTTACTTCCCTAAATTACAAATGCAGATGGAAAATCACTGTGTGAGACCTATAGGGAAATTCCAATATATCTGAAAAATAAACATCCCAAATATGAATATAAAGGAATATACGGATAAGAAATAAAAATTACTGAAACCAGTGCCTAAAAACCACCACCACTTCTGAGCATCAGCAAATGCTCTACCTACCTAAACAATGTAGCTTAGTATCTGAAGACATTATACTCTAGGTAGGTAATTTTTCCTGTTCTGTAGTCTTAACATATTTTTATTTTATTCTATTTAACAGATACGGGCAAAATCAAGATTGGTGAGCTAGTTTCACATGCTATCAACTGTCTTTTCTCATGTTGTCTCATTAAAAGAGATGCAAAAATACAGCGAACAATATCTAATTTATAGTCTGGAATGTATTACTACTATTTAGATTTAGTCTTTTGTTATGCAAATTGCATTTCAAACTGAGAAGTAATCATGGACAGTGAACTGAAGATGAAAAAAAGAAAAAGATGGACAGCAAATGAATCTTATTCATTTGACCAAAGGCTGAAAATACACAAAGAGAAGTAGGTACAAGGATAGGACAAGCATGACTGTTCAGATCAACAAAGACTGAAAGTAAAAAAAAGTAGAAGCAAAACAAGTAAAAGAATTAATCAACACGGTGTACACAGAACATATTAAAGAGTTTGCTTTTGTTTTTTGTTGTATTTTTTTAATCAGACAAGTCTTCCTAGTGGTAACATAATAAGGTAGTGAAAGGAAACTTTTTCACCTTTCCTTCATTAGTCATTTCAACTGGATCTGACCTGTTTGCCCTTCTTCACTACAGTGTCATCGAAGTCCCAATAACTTAGCAATTTCTGACTTTCTTGGTTGCCTAAGAATAAATTAGTTCTTTAATCTGGATGCATCATTTATTTCTACTCATAAATAATGACTAGTATTGCTGAATTTATTATTTTAATTACTATGTTTATGTAGAACATAATAATCCCCAGCTTCTAAAAAACATTTTTACAGTGTTTAACTGACTTTCTTTGTCACAGATCTCATCCCAGGTAGCTGTGAGAGTCCTTCTGGCCTTTTGTAGGATATTCAGTGAAACACTGCAC
The DNA here is from genome assembly GCF_000696875.1 of Nestor notabilis. Taxonomy (NCBI): domain Eukaryota; kingdom Metazoa; phylum Chordata; class Aves; order Psittaciformes; family Psittacidae; genus Nestor; species Nestor notabilis. Next base: position 33,560 of record NW_009926761.1, read on the forward strand.
ACCAAACTGATCCACGTGTGAGATGTGCAGGGAGAAAATGACAGATAGAAGCAAAGTAGGAACCTTTCAGTTTAAGGTCTAATGACCATTTTCCTAAGCTGCCCGTGCTTGAAAGCTTACCTTGTTAATATTTACAGTGCAGTAATGATTATCTCATTCCTGGCAGTGCAGGGGGAATTTATATAGCTATTCGTTCTCTGAACACTCCAGGCAGTGCAGGTTTTTAAAGCAGAGATTCTACAGAGAAAACTCAGATCACTCAATGCTACAAAATTAACATAAACCTTTTTTTTCTCCTGTATTTTCAGATCTGCTTCTTGCAAGCAGAAGATGTGCATATGTGCATATATATCCTTTGCAAAAGAAACACCATCAGGCCTGCATCATTGATCTGAAGTTACTAGTTCTCCTTTTTTTCTGTTCAATATTCATTTCAAATCCCATTGTGCCAGCTGGCATACAAGAATGCAGTAGAGCAAATAGATTCTCTTCTTTCATTGTAAAATCCTCACTGTTCCTCGATGAGATTTTTGTCACCCCAAATGGAGTTGCACCCTTGGCAGTGTGGAAACAGCAAACAGGTTGACTCTACTAATCACTATATTCTTTTCATTAACATAATTTTCACTGATAACTATGGTGCTACTGAAGGCAACGTAGGAGGAAAGCTCCTGAGAAAATCTGATTTACCTACTAAATTCAATACTAGTATATCCAAGTGAATATTTAATGAATTAATTTCAATGGCCTAGGCCACTTACGAAGTGAGATTAAGAGATGTAAAAGTCATTTCCGGCCTCAAAGGTCTCTGAATCTATGGCACTACTGAAAGGACAGTATGTTAACTCTCTAGCAACTAATAACAACAAAATAAAATTCTATCTCATTGGGGTTTTTTTTGCTGTTTCTACAGCCTTTTACACCTCCAAAAAAAATTGGAAAGCAGGATGTACCTCATTGTCCAGAACTCTTCTGTAATATGCAGTTCTCTCAAACCCTCCACATCCTACCCTTATCCAGCAGCATCTTGTTACCTTTTTCCTGAACAAATTGGTCTCACTGCTGAACTTCTGACACAGACCTGTATTTCCACATAATGCCAGGTCTCTTAACATGGCTAGAAGTTTGAAACAGTTTTGTTCTTCTGCTTTCATCTTCTTTCACCTTCCTCTGAAAGACAGTATCTTTCAGCAAAGATATTTCCTTAAGTGAATATCAGCTTCACCACAATTCTGTAAGAAGATTAAGATAAATTTTATCTTGTTTTTCCAGTGCTATGAGGCTCGGCAGCTTAGTGAACATCTGTTGTCTAGATACAAGCAACACTTCAAGTCTACAGGAAAAAGTGTGCAAAATCCTAAATAAAGTCAGTCTTGAAAGAAAACAAATAAAAAACCCCACCACATTCTCACTTGATTTCTTCTAGAGCATATTTTGTACTCCATCCTACAGAGTGTCAGCTGCCCTGGACTTTTTGCCACAGTGCAGTTTTCTGAAGAGGCTTCAGTCAGTGTGAGCGTAATGCAACTGATATCAGTGGAGCTCTGCTCAAACACATCAGCTGAAGACATATACAACCTGGAGTATTAAAGTGTACAGACACTCTCTGTTATTGAGTATGCTGCTCTGCAGTTTTGCTGAAAACACTGTAGGTAGATGGGAAAGTATGTAAATTAGAAGTTTCTGATACTGTAGCTTTAAAGTGTATAGAAACAAAATTAGAAACGTTCTGGCATAAAATCTCTGCCACTTAAAGAAAAAAAAAGTAAAAGGAAAAAGAGGAAGCCTTTCTCCATTAACAGTGAAATGTTTGTGATAGATTTCCTCTATCCTGCCTAAGTTAGCATGTGAAAATGCATACGTAACAGTTCAATACGACTATTCTTATATAGTTTAAAAAGTACATTAGACAGGCAGCATGTTTCTAATTTTGTTTTTATACAGAGCAGCATCTGAGGGTAGATGATGTTTTATTCAGACTTTTCTTATGATGGCATAAAATCTGTGAAACTTAAAAGAAAAAGCCTTTCTGCATAAAGAATAAAAATTTTCTAATAGGTTTCCACTATTCTGACAAAGTTGGTATGAATCTTATAGACCAATATCCAAATTGGCTGTATTATTGTGTATGAATTCTCCTAATAATATTTAAATCATGGGTCATATTGTAAACCATGGCTTATATAAACATTCACATGAACTTCTTTTTCAAATCGGTGATTTAGATTCATTCTGATACATCTCCTCTCACTGTGGAATCTGAAGGAAGCTTTATAACATTTCTAGGTACATTTTAATCTAATTCTACTTGAGAGATTTTTACAGTTCTCATAATATGCTATTTTTGTGTATGTTCTTATGTCACATCCCTCACTTGAATGCTTCTCAGCTGTGCATAGAGCAACATAACTAGCATTAGTACTATGCTATCTATTCTCACATAATCTTTCCAGATGGTGCATTGGAGCATCTTAACTTGGTTGGTTCTTGAGTGCTGATATTTTCTAATGTATTTGGTGGAGTGTTATGCATTGTGAAATTATATTCAACCTTACGGCATAGGAAGCTACGTGAGACACTTAAAGGCATTTTCATCCAAACTGCCCCCCCTGTAGAAAGCACCTGTAAAAAGGCTGAAGTAGGCAATTCCATTTTCATTCATCCATGGCATATCTGAGTTTCTAGATGATGGGGTGAATTACAATACTAAAAAGCAAGTGTCATTAGCAATTTATTACAAATAAAAAGGCTTATTTCCTTCCTCTTTCTCTCTCTAACTATCTTTCAGATTGATGAAACAATCCCAGATGATGTATTCCCTCTCACATTTATAATCATGGTTTGCAACTGAATTCATACATTCTAGAGATATCAGAATTGAAGCGCCCTGGAGTATCCTCAGGGAACTATGAAATATCACATTTATTTCAAGAACAAGACGTATAACATTAAATTAAAGCTTTTTTTAAGTTAAAGCTTCTTTCTTTGATGAACAATCAACTTATATTTTCCCCTTTCATTCCCTGTCTACCCGTAAACTGACAAATATGTCTGAAATTGGTTTTGTTGATATTGCAGTTGGAAGACTTTAAGGAGAGCATAAGATACCTTTCTCTAACACTATGTCTGACCCTCTTAGAATCATGGCTTCTGAGCAAGCCTCGCTCCCACTTGGAGGTTCATTAGGCCTGAGGCAGAAGTATATACATATAATGTAGTACTTGGGGTAGGTGTGAAAATCCAGTCGAATCTAAATTACATTTTTCATCTATTTAGCTTAGCTCACATATTCCTTGCAGCTCTGACAAATTGTAGTCTTTACTTCAGTTTTTTTGATGGGCTTGAATCTTCTACCCTTTTATCTTTTATTTCCTTTTTTTGTATGGTTTCTCAGGAGAAATTAGTAGTGATGATCAATGGCTGGGTTGCTTTGAGTAATTCTGTTGCATGCAAGTAATGTAGGATCTCATTAGGCCAACATGAGTGAATTTAACAAAAAGTAAGAATTTTTAGATACATACTGAGAGAAGCTGGCAAATCTAAGCACTCCCAAGACAGAGCAGAATGATATTTTCTGTGTCATTGTGCACTAACAACAAAACTGAAGCTGGTGTTTTTGAAAGACTTAGGATCCACAGGAGTAACAAACAGCAAAAAAATGTAACAGGATCTTCTTTGTAATCATCTTAAATGGCTGACAGATTTTTGAGGTTTGATCCTCAAATACATGCAAAATGACACTTGCTTTTAACAAGAGACAAACTGAAGTTTGTCTGCCTGTATTTTGTTCATGCTCAGAAATTTTTTCCAATGGCTACCTAGAAGCTTTTTGACACCATGTGGACATAGGCAGATATTCATTGCCTCATCATCAGAAACACTGTTCCTGCTTCATTTAAATTTGTTCCTAAAGGTAAAATAGTGTTATGCTGCACTCCAGATATCTTCATCTTACATGTGATCAGAAAGATGGTTTTATCAAAAAGCTCTTTTAAATACAGTAAGTATACTTTATACTCTCTGTAGTTCTCCTGATTTTTCTTTTTCTGTAAGTTTTACATGGTTATGTGCCCATAGTGGGTTTCTCTAGAATGGTTCAAAAATCTGTTTAAAAACATGAGTATCAAGTGCAAGTTATAAAATGTTTTCTAGTATGAGAGAGCAAAAGGAATAAAAAAGTCTGATGGTCCTTAAGTACATACTTAACTGTAAGCATGAGATTCAGCATTTTTATCTTCTATTTCATTTTTCTTCTCAGAACCCCGGAAACATTAGTATGACATAAAAGTCATAGTTCTAAATGTCTCGAAGATAAAATAGCCACCACTTGAAAATAACAATCATTGGGATTTGTTTTCTTTTTAAAATAATACCCATCATCAAGTGTCTGTGAAAAAAAAAAAAAAAACTAAACCAAACCACAAAGTAAAAAAAGTCTGGTTTTTTTGAAATAGCTCCATTCCAAGACAGAAATTACTGTTCTGCAGTAAAATTTACAACACACTTTCAAGGTTAGAATTGCTCCCCGGCTTCTAAGCCATACAGCAAGGAGCTATGGCCCTGCTGAATCAGGCTCCTGGCTCTTCCTGAAGGAGCCCAAGGAGACTGAGAGTCCTTCAGCTGTGCATTGCCTGGCACTGGAACTGCATTTGCACCGCCAAGGGCATTGGGAAGTGGGGAAATCTGTTTCTCAAACAGCAGTGTCACAAAGACTTGCAGTGCCCCCACCTGGGGAAGATGGTTCAGCCAGACATTTCAAAGTGAATTGGACAATTAAATCCTTCGAGGCTCTGTCCCCCTGGAGCAGAACAAGGAAATACAGAATGGTTATTTCCACTCTTTGCATTAGAAAACCCCCTAATGGATATTTAATACACTGTGACATTTGGAACAAACTAGTATTTTTTCTGAGACACCATACACACAAATAATGTCTGTATTTCCGTAAGATAGAGAACTGTCATGGATCTTCATAGATTGTCTGAGGAACAGTGAAGAAAGAAAAGGACACCAATGCATAGGCAATTCTTCAAAATCTGGGTTGTTTTTGTTTTTTTGGGTTTTTTTTGTCAGAATTAACATGCTATTAAAGAACCACAGACTTATTCATCTTGCCCTCAGGGCTCATTACTAGGGTTGGTCTGGAACCTGGAAATAGCACTGATGTGGGGTCCAACCTAAACTGGTGTTCAACCAGCAGACGATACTTACCACCATCTTTATGGCCTCTGGCCCATTCATTTCTGGCTGAGCTGGCCAAGTGTCCGTGGCTAAGCCAGGCTGGAGGGATGACCCTCCTCTGGATCAGCTCTGGATGTCACTCAGGGACATGTTTCAGAGTTGTTGGACAGCTGGCATGTGTTACCCCTTCAGGAATGTTTTGGTCACATTTCTAAGCTCTTGCTTGCAAACAGCAATTCCAGGAACGTTTTATTTTTAATGAGAATTTCACTCCTGAGTGAAGCAAATATTGTAAGGAATTTGAGACCCTGGGCATGGGCTTAAAGTGCTTCTGCTGTAGCCCAGCCCTGTGAACATTTGTAGATGCATTAGCAATGCACATTTTACCAAACCTTGCCTGGGGGTTTTCAATGAGATCCAAGAACATAAAAACTGGGTTAATCTAAACTCCCAATTTATTTGAACTTCAGGGCACATAAGTCCATAAAATAGGTAAGCCAAAAGAGAAATAAAAGGGGGAAGGAAGGGGGACCCAAACCAACTGCTGCTTCTAATGGGGAAAAATAAATATGTGAACATGTCAATCTGAACTTGGAAGGAATCATGTAACTGTGAAGGAGCAGAATTCTACTTGTGCCTTCAGACCTAGCAGAACTAAGCCTCCATACCATTAATAACAAAAATATGGCTTTAGCTCATTTTTCAGGTTTTTATTTAAAATGAGAAAGCCCTGCAACAAAGAGCAGAGGCCAAACAGCTTTGCTTATTAATTCAGTTTTAATAGGGATTGTTCTGTACTGTAGCATTATTCTCTGTGCACATTGATGTTCCTGTTTTCTCTCCACTCCTCTCCTTAGTGTGAAAGCTGTCTCTTCTCACTAATTAAATTTCATTACCTCCCACTGAAGTGAAGAGACTGAGAGATTGCTGGCTGACTGCCTTTGACATACTTAATCAATCCCTAGAGAAAAAATAATGACCCTTTTTTTGTTTCTTTTTAACTTGTAACCTTTTTTCCCAGCCTGAGACACAATTTCCCCAGTTATTTGAATTTACGTCCATCTTCAGGTTCAGGACCCTAATAATATGTAATTCTGTGGACATGTAAGTAATCAATAAGAGGATAGTTATCCCTCTCATGTTTGGCATGAATTTGCAACTTGCAATGTCATTTTGCCCTTAAAAACTCACTGTAGTATTATTCATAGAAAACCCTGGAATTTTGCTATGTGGGGACACCACCAACACTGTATTTACCCAGTCTTATCTAAAAAGTTATTTTTGTAAAAGTCGGATTTCAGTCATGGCATTTCTATTAGTTGTACCTCATTTTTTAATTATTAGGACAAATCAATATACAGTGGAGCTGCACTGATTTAAAAGTAGTGACACCACACATGATTTCTACTATAATTCTCAATTTATGACAAACAGAACTGGGTACTAAGAACACTTGTTATCAGGTAGTAAATCTGACCAGTACAGAAAAAACAAGTGAAAGAAATAAGTTTCTTACAGAAACTTGTAAGAAATAATTGCCTTTACTACATTTAGATATATGCATATAATTGGAGGGGGCACATGCATTACTTCTTCCCTCTTCAGATGGAGCACAACTTCTACGTTCAGACAAGAAATGGTGAAAGAACAAAGACCAAATTTCCTCTTAACTAAGTAGTATTTCAGATGCTATGTAAACTGTGACAGCCCTAACCTAATGAGTCAGGATGACAGCTTCATTTGTACTTTAAAGCATCAATACACAGAACATGCACATACATACCAGTATAAGTATGGGTCGGTTTTAGCCCCTGAAGTAATTTCTTTCTGTCCCTAATTAACTTACAAAATGAAGCCTTTAAAAAATTTCAGTTTATCAGCTGGCTGCATGAGACTCTATCCCCATAGTGAGACTTCGTGAGACTCAAATACATTAATGTGAGCACTTACCATATGTAAGCACTATACACAGCCATAAACAACCCAAACATCTAAGTCCCCAGAGTATACAAGTTGTCATGGTAGGACTGAGGGAATGTTTATATGTCTGTCTTGATATACAAAACTACTGCTGTACCACTCTTTTTAAACTTTTCTTTTGGTTTAGAGCAGCTTTTCCTCTCTGGTCCACTTTGCTAGGATATATTCTTTGTACTCAGCTATCATTTCTGTTGCTATGGAAATGAGTGTGTGAGAAATTATGAACTTTTTCTTTTAAGATTTCTTGATGGGTTAACTAAATACCTGCTGGTTTATGGAATTCTCAGCTGTGAAGATCTTTCCACGGTTTAATGAGGTAAGTATCAGCATATTTTGATTTCCAGAGCTGTCTAAATCCTCTTCTTACCATGACAAGTGTTACCCCACAGTATGAGCCACTCTCCAATTAACTGTAAGATAGCTATGTAACCTGATAATTAGAAATTGCAAATAATAATTTAGAGGGTTTTGGAAGACAGAAACACTCACTTTCAAGACTATCTAAAGTTCCAAAAATAAGAAGCAAAATCCAAAATCTTCTATCCACCACAAAAGGGTAAATGAAAAAAAAGTTTGTTGGGTTTGGATTTTTTTTTTAAATAAAGTACTGTGAAGTAATTGATGAAGTGAGCTATGCAATGTTGGTCCTAATATTTGGAAAACCAGCTTGCTTATATTATGGGAAGAGTTAGCAGAAACCATGTGAATCCATTCTTTCAGATCTACAATTACTGAGGACAACACAATGTTATCCACAACTAAGATTTTGATTTTAGTTGTCTTTCACAGACTTTCTGAATAAATTAAGGCAAGTTTCATAACATCTCTTTAAAATTTTTTTATCACCTGAACATGGATATTTAAAAACAAAACTTCCTTCTCTCCCTATGCCTATGCTGTGGGATTTCAAGTATAAGAGACAATGTAATGTTAAATACCCTAGTTATATAAGAGATATACAGGTATTGCTTGGCTGAAATTGGAGTGAGTATTCTTCTTCCCATGAAAATTCTAAGGTTTTTCTTTTGTTCTCATAAACAGACCGTCTTATAAAATCCATATAAATTACTAATTTCATCTACCAATACAGAACATTAGTGCATGCTACCCTTTTGCAAAATGAGAACATACCTTCCCAATAGAAAGCGCAGAGCACCATGCATTTTTTCACTTCTCCCACACATGCATAACTGCTTAATCTTTTATTAGTTTGTTTCAAAGAACTCAAAAGTTACTTTAAGTATGAAACATTCTTCTTGGTTTCTTAGATTCCAATGTGATGTAATTGGATCTACATCCTGAGGTACTTATACCATTTATGTTTACTTAAAAATTTATTTTCTTTGTAAATGCTGAACTCAATCAAGTTCATGGTGATTTGTTTTCAACATGCACTAGAAGAGTGATTGTGCTACTGACCTCTGTGCTGATAATCACAGAGTATTATGCAGAGAAGGCAAAGATCCTTCACCTCTATGCAATGAGATGTTCTCACCCACTCAGTTCCCTGAGACTAGATCATAGTGACTTCTGCAGCACCTGCTGGGTGATCTGCTGGTTGAATAGAAAGAGCAGAAGCCATACTGGAGCGTAGGTCACCACAGCCTGTCTTCATCCACTCAGATGCTATCAGCAGCACACGCACAGCCAGAAGTGATGGAATGCAGACTGGGGCATGGAAACACAGCCCTCCCTGTTCTGCTTGAATCTCTAGAAGGGTGTGCTGGTAAGTATGGGTGGATGAAAATAAATATATGCCTGGGTCTTCACAACATACAGGCACAAACAGCTCATTTTTAATTTGGAAGTCAAATAACAGTGGGAATAAAAAAAAAAAAGGCAAAAAAAAGAAAAAAGCACAGGGATGTCATTTTTCTGGACAGTGACAGTGAAACCAGTTTCATGTTCCATCTGTAACCAGTTCCAGAGAAAAACTACTGCATGTATAAAGTCTGTAATAAATTTCTTATTTTCAGTATACTTTTAAGAGAAAATTTTTCAAATTATTTTGAAAGTCAAATTAATTATATCTTAAGTAGAGCAACCTTTGGAATCTTTTTATAAATGTTACTCTCTTAATGTCTATGGTAGAAACATAACCCCCCACTCCACTGCTTAAGTCAGTGGCAAAACTCGAACTTCAGCAGGGATGAGGTTTTGTTTTAGTTGTTTCTTCATTAATACACACTAATTTTTACACCTTTACTATGCTGCATCATTACCTCTTTCAGATCAGTTACAATACTTGCCATTTAATCCTCCTATGAAATTACTATCAATATTCATTAAGCATAAATTGGGGAAAAAAAAGCATCTGTTTCATACAGTGACTAAGTGATACTAGTTTGTCAAGTAATTCTGAGTAAAATTTGCCTGTTTATGTCCACTTGCTATTGTCAATCATATTTTTAGGTAAAAAGAGCCATTCTTCCGTTGGTTAAAGCTGCATATGAGCAGTTCTTGGCAATTGTGATCAATATTGCTGTTTGATGATGCTTGAAAGATTATATTATCTTTTATTTTAAAGTCTTGTTCTATGCTAGCATTGCCAAGTGTCATGAGATTTCTGGGATAGAAAGAAAATGTAGTAATATAGAGCACACTTTGACTTACATGCCTAAGGAGATGCAACAAATCATGTGACAAATTAAAAACAAAGATAATTCAAATCCATAACAATACTGATTTTATTTAGCATTCATATTTGAAGGAATTACAAAATATAGAGTTTCTGGGGTCTGTTTCATTTCTGCTGGAATGGCACTCCTTTAAAACAGGTGTTGCAAATCACTTTGAGTTTGTCAGTGACTAGAGTCACAGGATAAAACCCTGTGAATAAACACTGAGCAGAGTTCCATATTCCCAGTTCAGACAAAAGATCCATTGAATTCGTGAGTGTTGTTTACTTGGGAAGGAATTGGGAAAGCACTTGTGACAGCTACTGGCTGTAAATTCTACTTATGTATATGTTTGCAGAAGAGAAATGAAACCGACTGCAGAGCTGACACATATAGGTAGGTACGTTACTATTAACTACCTTCTGCTTTATGCTTGTATTATTCAGTGCATTGCGGTTCTGTGTACAGTTTTTAATCTTTTCAGACCCCAATGAGGAGGCTCATTTACCTAACTTCAAACTTCTAAATACGGATGTCAGCATAAGAGCTGATTGCCTAGACCTGAGATTTTGGGCAGAAAATCAGGCAATTTTGAGAAACAAATCATCTCAGTTTCAGGTAGATACCTGAATTAGATATCAATCACACATAAAACGCTTTTTTCTCTTCAGTCATCATAAAAACTGCCTAGACCATTGTTTCAGATATAGACAAAGCATTACCGTTTAGGCAGTTAAATCTCTCTCTCCAGGTGAACCAAAAACTTTTCTTACAACAGCAGGTCACACATTAAAACTGAAATCCCTCATAAAATAAGGAAAGAAAAAAAACATTTAGCTTTTGGGCAGTAAACATTTCTATTGCTAATACATCTTACTGCATTTCCCAAGCTACAGAGGACAAGGCAAGGACTGCTCTAGAAAGACTACACAGAGACTTTGTAAGCCCTATAAGCAGTGAGTACTAGAAGTGATATAAATAATTATAGTTACACTTTGTACCAGAAATTCAAAAATGGTACTGCACTCCTGGGGCTGCTTATGTGAGTGATTGCCTGGAGAGCAGCTATGTTGCAGCACCTGCATAGCAAGTGATCTGGGAATGCCTCTGCTCTGGGTGCCAAATGTGCAGGTATACAGTCAGGACAAGCTGCTGTGAGCAACAGTGTAAGGACTTGGTTCTGATTCTGGTTTTGTCTAGCCAAACATACTTTTCCCACTCTCATAACTGTGGCACTACTAGCAATGTTGTTTCTTGCAACTATCCTCACAAACTGTCTGCTCCTGGCATGTGAAGACATTTCTTTTCTTTACAGTTAGGTTAAAAAAAAAAAAAAAGTCTTTAGAGAATGTCATAAAATAAATACTAGTCTTAAATAACTTAATACGCAGTGTTCAGCTATACAAAATCATTCTTGTCATAAACATGGAATCACATGAGGTTATCTCAGGCCTGTCAAGTCATATCATGTTGTGCCAGCAGTGATGCAGTATCTTTGAGCTATTATGATCCAGAATGATTTGATGGCACACATCGTGTCTGAATAATGTTGTTAGAAAAAGGGAAAGATTTAAAATCTATAGCTGTGTTAGCATGTGACTGGTTCACATCTAGTTGTACCACATAAGTATTGAATGCTGTATACAAACTTTCTGTGATTTTCCACTCTGTTGCTTTGAAAAGTGACTGCTACTTGCCACTAGACTGCCTGTCTACAAATTTCTACAAAATGTCATCTGCAAGTATTGAAACACAGCTCTCAAACTGCCACTGGGCAAGTAATATCTATTTATGGTTCCTTACAGTCAGATCTTCTTTTGTAGGTTTTTTTATTTCTTGTTGGAAGAGAGCAACTAAATCCCTTTGGCTCCAAGATCCTGTCTAGTAAACCATTCTGTGGGAGTTTTTTCTATTTGAATTATTTTTGAGAGACTGAGAATCAACCCCTTTAGCCAGCTCACATTTCTGGTTCTCAATTAATCCTAATGACAAGACTAAGAAATGGTAAATTCAGTCTGGATGCAGTCCATGCAAGAACTTCAGCCTTTGTTCCCTGTAGGTCTGGCTTCCAGTTATTCAGACTGTTATTTCACCCTGCCTAAAATTATAATCTGGACTGGTAAAATAGTTTGTAACAGGGTAAATCCATTTCACCAGATATGATGCTCAGCCATGGATCCCAACGCCAGTCTTTGGCCCACAGAGCTTACAACCTTTTTTTATCATAAATGTAATGTATTCTAAAAGAAAAAAAATAAAAATAAAAGTGCAACTTCCAGAAACCATGGTAACAGCACAAAGTTTCCCTAGGTAGATGCTCAAGTAGCACAAGCCACTGTAGCCATTATCATCACTGCTTTGACACAAGGCAGTATAGGCACCAGTCCCTGTTATCAGCAGAATCGCAGCAGCCAGCCCCTGCTATAATGACCAGCCTTGCACATTCTCACATTATATGACCTCAAATGCTCATGAAGATCAATGAGCAGAAGAAAGAGTAAAGTGCTTAGGAGCTGTTACATGCTTTCAAGTGTGTCGTGTCACTGCCCATGGCAGGGGGGTTGGAAATAGATGATCTTAAGGTCCTTTCCAACCCAACTATTCTATGATTCAAAGATTTCCTAGCATTAAGAAATCCAAATCTGCCACATTCATATTATCTATGATTTTGAAACAAGCTAAAATAGAAGAGTTGGGCACTTAACTCTCCATGGCTTCTGTGGAAATATTTCCATTAAGTAGTTACTCTAGTCCCAGTTTAACAATGCAATTATATGATCTTTCTACATTGACAGGTATTATTCAGCATAAATAAAGGTAACACTGCCAAATCCACAGACTTTGCCATCTAAATGGACCATGAAGTGTTTACACACTAATCTTTACTGAAGCCCTAGAGCCAACAACCATTTCTGTTAGCACAGAGGAGCACAGTAAGTCCCTGATGGCTGTACCCTGAAGGCTTTTCTGTTCCTTGTTGAAGAATTTGGCTCAGAAGCCCTGCAAAATTGCAGGGCAGTGAAATGTATGGTGCTAGACAGCTCACTGTCACAAGGATTTGATTTGAGGTGGATAATTCAAGCTTCAGGCAGAGATAAAGATTTCAAGTTTATTAGGCATAGGTAAATACAGATAGACAAAGATCATTTCACAAATAAAGAAGCTTCTGTGTCTCTTTCCCAGCTGTGGCTCTGCTCCATGTTGTTAAAACAAAGCTTGTGAAAACAATGCTCCTTTGCACACTTTTCTGAAGAATGGGATGTGACTAAGCTTAATATAGGTTAGTATGAGAGGTACTTATACGAGATGGCACATTTCTGAGGTTTACTGGGTAGAAGATTAAGCAGGTGAGTAATTCAGGACTACAAAACAGGGTAAGGGGAGTTTAAAGAGCCAAATTATAGATCTAGATCCTAAGTGGGTTGTACCTATCACCCCCTTTGCTGCTTCTGTCTCCAGCAGAAAGGCCCATAGCCAGCAAAGACTTAAAAGAAAGTAAATGCTTACAACAGCAGTTTATGTATTTCTTGCCAGTCTTTCCAAAGACCAAGTTATTGATCACTGTGGAGGCAAAATGTTACGATATGCTGTAAAAATTAAGGATTTTTTTTGTGATGGGATAAAGAATATGGCAAAATGTTTTCTTGTCAAGCTGTGGGAACAGGGAACAAATGGTAAAAACATCAGGCTCTTTCACAGTGTTATTATAAATGGTTAACAAAAAAGCCTGTAAAAAGAGCACTAAAGTGCTCTATAAAATACACTATAGTAAAGGCAATAATAGTTACAGTAAAATAAAATGGTACGACAACAAAGGTGAAGTTTTATACCAAATACTCTAATAGTGTATAACAACAGGATTTTTTTCCCTTCAAAACTTCAACCAGGGAGATTTTTTTTTTTCCTTATTACATTGTTTTCAAAGAACAAACCTTTTGGAGTCCCTACACCTGACATCTCATCATTTTATTGTGCATGGTAACAATTTTAAAATTAATGTTCAAGAGGTAAACTCTTTGGTTTGTGATTATAGAAGTTTATTTTTCATGTGTTCTCTCTGTGCTATTGTACATTTATAGCAATGTCAGTGATGATTATTAAAAAAATCCAACGACTCTATACTTCCCTAAATGTCTAGGGGGCTAATGCACAGTGTCACTGTTGATTCGTGTAATCATGAGAAAAGATTCTGTCCAATTTCTGTTTGATTCAACTTTTAAATTGTATTTGTGCCAAAAGTAGTCTTACTAAGAAACTTTGTCACTTGCACTGTTTTCTCTTGTGCAGGCTTACAGTTTGCCAGTTTGGCCATCTACGAATCTTCCAACTTTCAGGATGAATTAATTATACTTTGTAAAGTATAACATCTGGAGGGTGGGAAGTATTTCAGATAAGCCAGACTGAGCTTACTTCTTTAAGGGTAGGAAAGAGAATAATCAAGTCAAATTCTGTTAAATTCCTAAGCCTGGAATAGAAAACATAAACTAGTTTCAAAGTCATTGGCCAGAAGGATCTAACACCAGGAATTCTATCTGCAGATCTTAGTTTCTAGACTGATCTCCATTGTGATTAAATCTAGAGAAGGTTCTACTTATAGGCATTTAAAGTTGGCTAATTAATATATTTTAGCAGATTATTATTTGAACACTGCTATTAAATTGTGGCTGCATATTGTCAACAGTATTGATAGTCCTGCAGGCTGAGCAAAACGAGGAAGGAGAATTAAGTCCACGTAAAAAGTCTCAAAGCCAGAGGAAACTTGCTCACTGGTCTGCTGCTTTCAGAATGACTTGTTTCCATCTTTCTTATCATAGAACCACAGAATCATCTAGGTTGGAAAAGACCTTTAAGATCATCAAGTCCAACCATTACCCCAGGACTGCCAAGTCCACCACTAATTATCCTCCATCAGTTAGTCCCCACAGTAAAATATAGGGTCAAAAAGTTTTCTGCAATCACACCGCTTCATCTGCTTCTCCCATTTCTGTACCTACTCTAAGTAGGTACAGAAATAAATCATTAAGGGCAAGGCCAGTGCACAGCTGAGCAGGTATGCAATGCTTAAGTCAGATTATATCCTTAGGTATTGCATTAATAAAAATGGGTAGTATAAGATTACCTAGTTCATTATACTACTTAAAATACGACACAGAATTTGCAAAGCATCAAGATTCTTTGTCTTTATAAATGCCTTGATTACATTCTTGAAATTAAGTGTTTAGAATAAATAAAAATACACTGAATATGAGCTATGCCCCTAAAGAATCTGAAATCCTCAATAGTATTGTTATGCATCAACCTGAAGAAAATGTAAACATTTTAAACATATTTTTGTCTTCTGAGAAAAGTCATATTTAAAATCATATTTAAAATCCCCTGCTAGTTTGCAACAGAAGAAAAATCGATATATCTAGAATGGTCTTTTGAGCAGAGGGAAAATTATTCCAATTAATGTTATTTAGAACACTTGAGTTAGTTGTTTTCTATAAAACTGTTACCTTTAATTTCCACTTTTTTTATTAGAATCCAGAAAAAAATAAATCATGCACTATTTTTTCTGGATCTATTAAACTTTGATGCTTTTTTGGATAAATTTTAATACAATTCACAGTTTGTCACATAGGTAGGGTGAAGTTTCCAAAACCACAGATATTTTTGAACACATACCCATGATATAAACTTCAAGAAACAGTGGTTTGTTGTTTCATTACACATGATAGTACAATAGTTTACATAACAAAAACTGATTTAATCTACAATTTGAGCTGGATTGGGCTTCAATCCTGTAAGGCAGATTATCACAGTTATGAAAGTAAGTAGTCTCACTGAACCTGCATTTCAGAAAGTAAGGCCATGTTGTACAAACCAACCCATTGAGATAATGGTATTCTTTTTGACAAGAACCTTTCTAGTGCATATCTCAAAAATGTGTAGTTAAAAAAACAAATTCAGGGTTTTTTCCTCTTTGCCTGTATTTCCATAAAATGAAACTATGGAAAATCTAATATTTAATAAAAAGAGCATGAAATGCCTCAATGAAAAATTTCATGGATGAAATCACACACAAAGGATGGCCTCAATAAAATGTATTTTAAGAAAATATATTACTACCCCATAAGACCTGCTACAGTATTTTTAATTTTATTCTGGAAGCATAGAAAACATGCATAATTTGAAGTACTGTTGTAAAATCTCTAAATAATGTTGCTTCTTTGTGTTTAACACAAGTTACTCCTTGCTGTGCAAATGACAATATTTATATATGAAAGATTTTAGGTTTAGCTTACATATATTCCAGTCAGATAAACAGATCTCAGGATTATGCTTCAGCAAATATATTCTTTGTAAACATAGTTTCAGAAAAAGCTTTTATGGTTAGCTCTTCCCACCCCACAGCATTTTGCATGACTGTGAAATCCTTAAACTCTGTATATTCACTAAAATATAGTGGAAATAGAGGATGATTTTTTAGGCTGTGACAAGAAATCAGGGAGTTTATTTCCTGTTTGTTTCGCTTTGACCTTCATTAAGCTTTACATGAACCAGCCATTTGTTTCAAACACAAGATGTTTTGTGAAAATCCAGTTTGGAATATCTGAATATCAATGACTGGAAAAAACATGATGGTCTAACTTCTGCATTTGTAGTTATTGGCAATATATTCGTGCCATTCAGTTTTTATTACTGTGTGGCTCTAGCTTCTAGTAGATTACCCAGTTAGCTAAATTCCTGCTATATATTTATTTTCATCCATGTCTTGTTCACATGTGTGCAGAATTTTGCATATGGCACCACTGCAGTATCCGGGAGACAAGAATCTCTCTGCGTGCAAGTCCACCACCTCATGGCCCCGCAGCTGTTCTTCCCTGCAGGCTGGCTGCACGGCGGGTGCCTTGTGATCTCTGGATTGCAAAGAGCTATCGACAGCTGCTGCCCTTGGGGAGAAGAGCTGCACATAAATCTCTCGCAGAAGCTGCAGGGAGAAACTGGGAAGTGGCTATCAGAAATTAGGATCTTCTGTGTGCTCACAAGTCTCATTCCAGCTCTGCAGATTGCCATTTTGATTCACGAGATCTACACCTGCTTACGATTGCCCTCAGCATGAGAACGCCCTCTCATTTATTTGCTGATTTTATCTCAGTCAAACAAATACTGTTAATGTAATAGCACGCAAGTGCTGTCCCAAATGAAGCTCCCAGTCCTCCTTCAGCACCCACCCGGACACCAACAGCCTGTGCTGAGGACCAAGGTATGGATCCAGATATGCTGGACAGAGAGGTCTTCTGAATATAAACACTATTTAACACTATCCATTTGCCGAGGTATCTCCAGAGAGGATCCTTCAACCCCGGAGCGAGGGGAAACACCGCGTCCCGGAGCCTCAGCTCTGCGCGGCGAGAGCCCCGACGGAGCCTTTAGCCCCCGCCCGCCCTTGCCCAGGAGCCGGCAGCTCCGCTGACGGGACGGGCGCTCACAGGAGGCGGTGCCAGGAGGGATGGCACCGCCCGGAGCGGAGCAGGAGTGTGGCGACAGGGCTGGAAGGGGTGGGTGTGCTGTGGAAAGTGGCTGAGGCCGCTGCGTTTGTCCAGTTTGGAGAAAAGGGGGCTGAGGGGTGTCCTCACTGCTCTCTATGGCTCTCGCTGAGGAGGAGAAATGGAGAGGGAGGTGCTGATCTGTTCTCACTGGGATCCATTGATAGGACATGTGGGAATAGTTCAAAGCTCCACCAGGGTGGTTTAGAGCAGACATTAGGAAGCCTTTCTTTACCTAGAGGACGGCCAAAAACTGGAACAGGCTTCCTAGAGAGGTGACCAATGTCCTATGCCCAGCCGTGTTTCAGAGGTATTTGGACAACATAACAACATGCTTTAACTTTTGGCCAGCCCTGAAGTGGTCAAGCAGTTGGACTTGATGACCATTGTAGGTCTTTTTCAATTTCCAATTTTTTTCTTCC
>NW_009926761.1:51309-70703 GCF_000696875.1 Nestor notabilis
CGATGAAGAAATACTGGATGATATTTCTTCCCAGCCCTGCACTAGCAGAATGGATACATGGGTATCATACCTATATCCATGATTATGATTGATACATGGGTATCATGTCCCATCACAGGCATTGGCTCTGCAACTTTGTGGAAAGGAGACGTGTGCCTTCTGATGGGGGTGAGAGATGTAGATTGGATCATTTGAGCATCTGAACGGATTTGCTAAAAACGTGTGAAGTGGTTTTTGAAACTCTTCTGTGTTCATCCAGTTTGTTTGGGTTTCCGCAGGATAGCAAAAGATCACATCTCTGACACCAGTGAGGCTCAAAGATCAAGCCCTCAGCCTAAATGGTTGCAAACCTTTTTTATGTGGGCAATGCCTGCTCATTTCCTTGTGATTTCCCCCTACTCCCAACCCCACCTCTCCCCCAAATACTGTTTCTTAAAAATGCCTGAGTTGTTTCTTTTGGAGAGATAGAACAAAACAGAAGAGCCTGAGAACAACACTACTTTGTCAGGAGTCCATCTGTCCCAATCCTCCCTCTCCAGTGGCACCGCATACATGTCTAAAGGAGCGTATATGAGGAGTGCAGGTTTACTTCTGTCAGGGTCCCAGAGGGTGTTCATAGCCCTCAATGCCTGGGACCGGTCTGCACTGCAGATAGCCCCTCAGACCTATGTCATGCATAACATGTCATAGCTGTTCTGTGCTATTCTGTTCCGTTCCGTTCCATTCCATTCCATTCCCTCACAAGTGAGTTATAGAATAATGAGACCACTATTTACCTGAAATGCCAAGGGGTTTTCAGCACCAAAAACGCTTGCAAAGACACAAATTGGAAAGGTTACAGGTGGAAAGAATATTTTATTTTTTTATAAAGTTATTGATCGTATTTTAGTTTAGTTAGTTTTAGTCTAGTTTAGTTTAGATTAGGTTATATTTTCTTTTTCTTAGTTCTCCAGGGCTGATGCTCACCAGCATTAACACAATGCATGTGTGCAGCCAGCAGCAGGCTGGCACATCATTCAGTTTAGCTTGAAAAAACCTCCCCAGCAGCCTGAGGAAGGAAAGCCAGGGCAGGAGCGGTGCTGCGGTGGTGAGAGAGCAGTGCAAGAACCCATCCAGAACGGGCCAGGGAAGACCTGACAAGGGGGGGTGCTCAATGCTACAGAGGAGAAGCAGCAAGTCCCGGTGCCACAGCGGGGCCACCTTCCAGTCCAGAAGGCTGCCTCCCCCTGGATGCAGGGCACGAGGGCCACCTGTGTGGAGCACAAGCAGCAGCTTTTGGGCCACAATAGCCCAAAGGAGCCACATCAAGGGACTGTGCCCGACTGTGGAGGAGGCAAAAAACCCCAGGGACACTTGCTGGTCCACCCTGGGGGTAAAAAAGCCCTTTCCTCCCAGCTGCAGGATGGGAGGGGCCACCTTCCTGGTGCATGAGTACCTAATTTTAGGTTTTATCTTTTACTTTTCTCCTTCTCCCATTTTGTCCTTGACACCCTCCCTCCCCCCCCCCCCCAAAAAAAAAAAAAAGATGAGGTGGAAATGTTATCTCACGTTTCCTGAAAAACAAAAGAATACAGACAAACCCTTAAAATAAACATGCTTTCTGAAATGAGAATATGATCTTTGAAATGATTGTAACACCTTTGCTTTTTGATGATTACAGAGAATTGCAAGGGAAAAAACACTGCTTTCAACAAGGATGGAAAAGCACAAAAATGATTTAAAAAATATTAATTTTTGCTGTTTTCCCAGCACCACCATGACTTAGAGTGGAACTCTAACCCCATTTAAGTCAATGTCAACTACACTGAGAATTACATTCTTGGTTTTTAAAATACACAAGAACTGCTTTCCTATCCCAGAACTATTTCCCAAAAGGTAGGCTATTCATTGACTTGTGTGGGGTCAAACATGCCTCTCACAAAGGTTCACTCAGCACACTCAGCACACCTTCATCCTCAACAATGAAATACCTTTTTAGTGCCAAACAGCACAGTGAGGCTTCATTAAAAAATATTTAGTTTTTAAAAACCTGAGCCTTTGCGCATCTTCAAAGGATTGCTGTTTCTATTCAGTGAACACTTTTAACAATACAACAATCCTACCTTTAGTAGAAGCTTTACTGCAGAAATTAACATCTCAACAAATATTACAGTGTATGTGTATTTTCATTTTTGTCATCTGAAGTAGCAAATGTGAACTTGGCAGTTGCTATCTGGTTAATTCAATTACAATCAGTAATGAAATAATGTATAAAAGGATGAAGAGGAAGAAACCTATGAGCATTTTGACTAATGGAAGTCTGAATACAAATTACATCACCCATGTCCTTAGTTAAGTTGCAACATCTGCAGCTTTAATAAAAGAGGATGTAATTTGGCTGGGTATATATCAGCATAAAAATAACTTCATTTTTAAAAAGAAAGCATAATGAAATAATTTTATTGCTTTTCTGGATATAAATGAAATGTGGAAGAAAAAGAATACCTGCACAGAGTTTAGATCAATTTTGGCATTTTCTGTATAATCTCATAAAATATTCTATGAAAGATTTAAGTTGTTTTGGACACAAACGCCCAAGAAAAAATGAAACTGGCATCTTTTATGTGTGCACAAGTTGTGCTTTATTTGAAAATTTGTTGCTTGTGTGTTGCTAACACATTTCTGAAAACAAGGTCTACACATAATGTTGCCTGCTCTGCCCTTGATAATGCATTTGAAATAAATCCTTGTCACACTCTGTAAGGTACTTTAGACCAAATACATGCTGCTGCTAAGCTAACAGTGGCAGTTTTGTGGTTGTTTATAATGTCTGCTCTGGTTTCCTGCTTTGAATTAAGCACCACCATCTTTGCTCTCTTAAATCCCTACCTTTTCTGTCAACAGTGTGCTGGAAAATACTGTGTATGTTGACCACGAGTGCTAGCTAATTGATTATGAATTGGCCAAGGGACCAAACATTGAACAGTAATGAAAACCGTGACTGAGGCTGAGCTGTCTGTGAATGCTCCATATTATTTATAAAGATGTTAAACAAAACAGACTGCCTTTTGCAGCATTGCCCACGGGAGTACACTGTGAAGAGTGCTAGATCCAATCCACGTGTTTCTGTTAATCATCACATGAAGGAGAAACACAGAGCTCTTTTAAAGTACAGGTAGCAGCAAGGATGGAAAGCTTCACAGGATCTGGAGAAAGCTGTAACTTTTGCAGTCACATTTTTCTGCCTCTTTTACTCCCTTTTCTCTGCCCAGACCTGCATCAAGTCAATGCAGCTTCCAATACCCAGTCTGTGCCTGGGAGCACAGCAGGGGCTAGACATTAACCAGCAGCAATGTCACTGGGACGCTGGGACATATCCAGATGCAGTGGCAGCACCATTATGTCTTCCTCAGCTTTGGACCACCACCACACACCACCAAGCCAGGCCAGGCCAGGCCAGGCGTAGGCACCTTCACAGCTACTTGCATACATCATAAATATACTCGGAAAAAGACTTATTTTGATATTTCAAAATGGATGGAGTGTAGCTGAGCCCCTGGCTTGCTGGCTTCCCACTGTGTATTATTCTATAGGCATCCCTTTGCAATCCCTAGAACTTGGTTTTCAAAGAAGAATCCAGCATAAGTCATCTCTGTGTCATTTACTGCGAGCATACAATTTTTTTGGTGCTGCCTGTTAAACTATTTATTAAGAACTCATTAATTTACTTTTTCTTCAGCAGAAATGGCTTAATTCTTTATGCTGGTGAACTGCTGCCTGTCAAAACAACGAGGCATGGAATTCTGTTTGGATATTTCTGTTAACAAACAAAAAAAGCACGGCTTTTTAAAAGGTTTTTTCAGCTTGGAAATATTCGAAATTGTCTGATGGATGAATTCAGTCTGTGAAATTTTGGTATTTCTGTGAGGCTTGAAGGCTCCCAAACATGAACATTTGCTATTTTTTATGAACTGTGGAGATGACTTGTAATTATGTCAGCAGGTTCAGAGGAGAAGTATCAAAATTATTTTCTTCTCTTTTTCTTTGTCCCTTGGCTATTACATTCTTTGCATCCTTTTCACTTGAGGATTTCCACATAAAAGGAGGAAAAATCCCTTCCTTCTGCTCTGGCAGATTTTCAGCTGAATTAGTGACCAAGCATTTTTAGATTTAAATTTTCTTATGATACAAACATAGGCACAAAATCTGTTCTTGATGATGGCACTCATTCTCTCATCTCTCTGCATGAGAAGTCTAAATCTAGGCTCTGAATGGATTAGCAGTGAGTTAGACAGTGAAGGCTGGCTCTGCATGTATACAGACTAAATGTTTAAGTATGTTTTGTAATACTGTCAATATCTCACTTGGTCAAGCTATTGACCACACTGCAAGACAATCTTTGGAAAACATTTCTGTAAATTTTATTTTCAAAGTAGGGATCATATTAAAGGTTGTTTGACTTCTGTGTCTGTGTATTTACTTGGGGTATTTCTCCAAGACAATCCTCAACAGGGTGTACAACAGGAAAGGAATGTCTCTGAACATCTCAGTGCACCAGAGGGTCATACTGATGCAGATCAAAGAGATAGGTATGAATTCCTTTAAATTCATTCCTGGTTTTAGTCATTTTGCAGTATATCTGCATGTGAAAAAAAAACATATTTAACCCTCAGGCTAGGAATCTTAATACACAGCAAATACCATTTGAGAAAGATTTTTCTTGCTGTCAGTTCACCCAGGAGAAAGGTAAGCTGAAATACACTTCAGAATTTAAATTCACAGCATTTTTGTAATTTTTGTAAATATCTTCCTAGATATTGCAGATGTTTCTTACTGGGGCAATGTTTTATATTCAGCCCATTTGAGAAGACCAAAAGCCACAGAAACATAGCTAACTATGTCAGCTTTCACCTTTTATCTTCTTGCCTGTATTGGGTTATTATAAACATGATGCCACATCCTCATCACCAAGTCTGCACAGACCCTGTTGACATCAACAGGCAGAGCACAACAGGCTTGCTGAAGTGACTGAGTTCCCCCAGGATGTCACTAGCAGCAAGCCCACCTCCTACCCGTTAATTTTCACTGCACGTGGTCAAAAGCCTCCCAAATACCAACACGGGAAACAAATGAGTTCCCATCACAGAACAGAAGAAACACCATCTCATCATGGTGAAAAACTACTGGTTTTTGCTTTCAATATTTCCTGTTTGTCCAAGAAATCGAAGGACACCATTAAAATTCAAGACAGCTCATAACTGGTGGGGATACCCATGCACTGAACTGAGCAGCTATATGAAAAAATGATTGAAACTTTGACCACATCTCCATCTCCTGTCCCCTAACCTGCCTCTCCTAGAATTGTCCTGATGCTCCAGATTCCACGGTAGCTTTGCTCAGCTGCGGTATTATAATACATTATATACTACTAATAAAAAAATTATGAAGAACATCCTGCAGGGATATATTTTGAACTTTTTCCCAGGTGCAGTAGGTGCTTACCCAAAACTATGCAGGCCTGATGTCTGGGATGGGGTGTATGCTGGAACTAAGTTTAGTCTCTGAGATTTTACAGCCCATAAAGGAAAGGGAAGGTTATACTTAGAAAAAGTGCAGGAGCACTTCTTATTTCACTGTATGTTTCTCCCTATTAGGAAGCAAATTAACTGCAAAGCGTGTGAAGTATTTTTGTGTGTACAGAAACATTTACACATGTATACATAAATACACACACACATATATAAAGTCCCTTGCTCAGGAATGTCCTGCTGTTTTACAGACATCAGGCACACTTCTGGGATACCTGCCAGGACACGTTTTGTTTAAATACTTTCCTGAGGGAAAGCCTTGACCTGTGGCTGCAGGCTGGAAGCTGAGGAGCTTCCCCATGCTGCTGTCTGCCCAGGCTGCGGTGGCAGAGGGCTGGAGACACAAACAAGCACATCTGTCTCACACAGGCTGTGCTCACCCATGCTCTTCCCCATATTTGCAGCACAATTTCAGCTGCTGGGAGCCTTTCAGCACCTCCTACTTGTGCAGTGGCTACTTCAGAGAGTAATCTGTAATGCACATTGTTGTAGATCTGCAGTGTTTGTATGTGTCCCCTGCTCACCCAGCTTGATTTTAGGCCATTTATTTTGATGTTTTGAAAAGGGTGTATACTATTGTTCTTCTCAGTCAGCTGGGGGACTTTGCAGTGTGCATGTGCCCTCAGACTGGTGCAGAGTAACCACATCAAAGGGGAAGAACTGTGCTGTAGTTCCTGCATGAGCAAGGGATGGTTATCATTACAGCAAAAAACCCCTATTTGCATCATTATTAATGTATACCCACAACACTAGTCTTATAGCCTAATTTTTAGAAATGTGTTTGTTATTTGGAGTTATTGAATGAAGACTCTTTGGAAACCTGTTTCAAACTATGAGACACTTGCAAACCTTTCACTCCAGTTATTGCTTGCAGAAATTCTCCTTTGTAACTGCTCCATTCTTCATGTTGTGCTATCTGTCGCCTCAGTCACACAGTATTGATTTCATCTCTGTGTGGATCAGCCCAGGACCACAAAGAGCTTTGAAGATGGTTGTGTGAATATTTTTGGAGGGAATCTGCATACAAAAAATGCTTTTTTTTCCAGAGTGTGTACATTGTTATCCCTTCAATGGAAAGTCCTAAAGAAAAAAATTTCCCTCTGGGAACACGTGCAAGGCATAAATAAGAGGGGCCAGAAATACCACTAGAATGTATTTTATATTCTTTGTTTAAATGAGATAACTCTTTTCAGCGTTACCCTAGTTTTCAGTGTTTGCATCATCAGTAAACAGTTCTCAGACTTTAGACAATCCTTTTCTGAGACACTTTGTTGTTGAAACCCATACCCACTCTAACTTTCCAACATGTCATGTTTTGTTCTCCATAGTGGCTAGCTTAATCTGCCTGCCCAAACTGTTTCTCATCTACAGTAATATTTCTGTGAAGAATTCCATGATTCCATAGATTTTTCCAAAGAAACTCTTCTATAAAGCTATCAAATATTTCAGAAAAGAAACATTTACATGCAGGGGTTGTTGCCCTACAATGCTTTCAAATATTAAAATAGATGGCATTTTTTCTGTCCCTTATCTGTTCTCCTCTTAAATTGACAAAATAAAACCTAAGTAGTTAAGAGATTCACCCTCTACAGAAGTTGAATTCTGTGTTCTGTTCATGAAAAGAATATTCTATTATATCTGTTAATTCTTTTTCTACACTAATTTTCTGGAAACCAGCTTTTAATCAGTC
Source organism: Nestor notabilis (assembly GCF_000696875.1). Taxonomy (NCBI): domain Eukaryota; kingdom Metazoa; phylum Chordata; class Aves; order Psittaciformes; family Psittacidae; genus Nestor; species Nestor notabilis. The sequence goes on from NW_009926761.1 coordinate 58,567, forward strand.
TTTTTCCAGGGGGGCATGTACTGATGACTAATTTTACACGAGTTCCTACTGTAGTGTGTATCTGCTGTTTCATTTCCTTCTTGCTAATGCCTACAAATATGGGTCTCTTTATCTGTAGCTCTCTGGGAATGCTTCAGAAAAGGATTTGTGGCATAATATCTCAGCTGGAGATATTGTAAGATAATACTTTTTCTATAGCTACACGGAAGAAATTAGCCCATATATCCTGTGGGATGTTGTGAAAGCAGTTGAGAGGGACAAACTAATTACACAATCTTCTCAGCGGAAAAGAGACAGATTAGAAGAGCTGCAGCAGTCTACAGTTGTCTGGGAAGCTCACACATAATTATATCCTTCTTATAAATGTAATGTCTTCAGTTAAATTGATAAACCTAAAATCAGCATGCTTAAAACCAATAGATCAGGAAAGGACTTGTTTTCAGAAATCACTTAAAAGCTTCTTGGAAATTTCCAACCTACATTATAAACAGTTCTTCCCAGGTTGTAATATTCAATAGATTCTTTGAATTATGATTATACTGAGTATCTTCCAGTCTGATGTACTCACAATCACTAGATGTTAGCAAGTGCTTGACAGAATTATATAAAAAGCAAGGACTGGAAGTATTGTGAAGTAACCATTAACATGTTGGATTTTAGATGTATTTTAACTCTCCCTGTATATCTGCTTTCTTTCGCTGTGTGTAAACACATGTGATTGCATAGATAGATAAAGATATTAGGAACATATTAGATTTCCATACATATGAATTTACAGGTACCTCTCTTCCAGATCTCTCTCTGTCTTCTCCCCAGAAGCCTTGTTAGAGAAGATTTCAATTAGGTGCAGTAAGTCTCTGCATGAGATTGTAAACTCTCTGGATTCTTCTTGTTTAAGCACACACAATTTTTTAATGGAAAAATGAAAAGGTAGTCATGTCTGAACACTGCTGCATTTCTCCATCTCTGTATCTTTTACTTGTAGTTAATGACTGCTATAAAAAGGGGTATTTTAACATTTGCTGCGATTAGTCCCACTGTACTCAATCAACTTGGAATAGATAGGTTTTCATTATTGTCTACATGCCTGGTATTACTTTAAAATTTCTGCCATTGACTTCAGTGGAACCTCAGCATCATTATGTATGAAGTCCAAAATATCAGTGGCAGAAGTTGGATTGCTCCAAGTATCTTAATTTCATGAGCTTCTGGTCTAGATTTCTTTTGCATACTATGGGATCACAGATTAATATGGGTTGGGAGAGACCCATAGAGGTCATCACCTGGGCCAACTACCAAGTGAGTTTCAATTCAGATCAGCTTGCACAGGGTCTTTGGGTCATGTGTAGATGAGAGATCCTCATCCAGTCAAGATCAGCTCAGGTTGCTTATTAGAGCACAGGAGTCATTTGGTATTATCTATGAAGCACAAATAAATACTGTTAGGAGTTGAAACTGAGCTACAGGTTAAAGAAGCCAACTTTTCCAGGTTCATACAAGAAGCCTGAAGATGATATAATAAAGATGCTTTTCTCTTCTATGTTAATGGACTTTTCCAGTGGTTTATTCCTATGGATATGAACTTCAGACATTTTTATCTGCAGAAGCAGAGAAAGTCTTCTTCAAAGGGAAGAAGATATAAAATGAAACAAAGGCTGTCAGCATAAGGCACAGTGGCTTTGCCACACCAGCACACACTAGTGTGTTGTGGCGGTGGAAGTACTGGTGAGACAGAGGCAAATCTAGCCAGGTGCTGGAGAGCATGAGAGAAAGGCGCTCATGTTGTCTGGAAAATTTCAGAAATGGTGGAAGCTGTTGGTGTTGCAAACTGTGCTACAACAAGAACAAGTTTAGCAAGCAGAGTCAGAGGTAAGGAAGAGAGATATTAGACAGGGTATTAGAAGTGAAGCCAAGCACTACAGAAATCAGGAACAGAGACATGATGTGATCAGAGCAAGATCTTGCTAAAATTACCTCCCTTGCTATTTGTTAAAGTGTATCACTGAATATAATGTTTTGTTTTATATTATTTTTAATTTATTCTCTCTACTTTCTTTTGATTCTACCAAGAACAAAGGTTTTGATTTAAAATTAACTGTGTTTTTAAACTGTGCTCATACAATTAGCATAAATTGGAGAAAATCAGACCAGTTATTTGTCTGATGCATGATTGTTATGAAGACTTCTTCCCCAGAGTAGCAAAAAGTTACTCTGACCCTTCCATATCTCAATCTCCTATGGGCTTAATCTGCCTGAGAGGAGCAATAGCTGTTTCCATTTCTTCCTTTTGATCCAGGAAAAGTCTAGATCTGCAAAACTGACTGTTTCTTCCTGTAACTCCCAATAACAGGAGTTTTGACAACAGTCCAGGCCAGCTGGGACTAATTCAAACAGTTTTAAGGAGGCAATTATCAACTAACATAAGATGCTGTGTAGAAGACCAGGAGCAGAGTAGCCTTCAGTTGGCTTCAGGACTTTGGTTTAGGTGGTAATTAAAATATACTCAGAAACTCTGGGTGGCTGCTGTAGCAAGGCTTGAACTTTTTGGTTGTGTTTCAGTTGTATTGTTCTTGAGATTCAATGAGAAAGAGCACAAGGCAAGGTTCATAGTAGCCATTTTTATAGGACCCTACAACAGCATCCCTGGCAATGTTGTTCATTTCAAATTCCCTGATAGTACATATTATATGGTCCTTACTGTGCATGTCCCAGTTGTAGTACCTGAGGAAAAACCTTACGGTACATGAGCTTCAGAGCACCCCTCGATTCCACCATCACTTGCCATCTGAGCCAGTCACTTTGAGGAACATTTCTGCTCTGCTCACAAAATAGCCGCTAAATCTATTTGCTTGCATCTGTGCCAACACTGACTGGAAATTTTTCTGCCAAAGATGGAATTACGTTGGTGTAGCCCATTTGCATGAAGAGTTGGTGCAGTAGGCATGAGGAGCATGCACACACCTGCCAACACAGCCACTGGCAGGTCTCACCTTGGGCTTCAGCAAAACATCCTCTGAGATGGAAAGCAGCATAGCTCACAACATGGTACTCCTGCAGCATGGCCTTTTCACAAATGTGAAGTACATGGAAAGGATTTATAAACTGGCTAAAAGCTCCTAGACAAACAAGCAGTAAGAAATGGTAAACTATGGAAAGTCCTACACCAGAATGTACTGGTGTTCCCTGCCTTCACTGAAAGTACAGATTATTTTGAAAATATTGAGAAAACAAGATTGATGTCAGACAAAAGGCAGCTGTCAAATTATATTTGCTATTAAGTGACAGTCTTTGTTCTCTGTTCAGGTGTCCTCACAGCTTGCTCTTGGCTGAACAGCTGAGCACCACAGCTATTCCCAGCGCAGTGCACTGCCACAACCTGTCTTTCCCCATGACCTAACTCCTGCATACCTTAGGGGAAGCTGGTCACTGGCCAGATGGACAGTGTCTATACACAGTTCCCTGGGACTGGAGACCGGCCGTGGCATGGTGCTATGAGCATACAAAAGCTTGATATTGCAGCAGGGAAGCATAGTGCAGGAGCCAAATGTCTGAGTCTTGTTCAGTGGTTCTAAGACTTGGAAGTAGGGCAAGCAGGGGGTGAGCTTTTGTGGGAGGAAAGCATGGATGGTCCCCACTGTCCTATAAATTAGTAAATGCTAGTGCGGCAAGAATCCTTGTCACAAATCTCTGTTACCTGTTTGGGATCTGGACCAGAGGCACTGGTTAGTATCTTTCCTGAACAGTGGGAAATGATCACTGATTCAGCCTCCAAATATCCCAGATCCTTGATAACTGACTAATGAGTTTAAAACTATGGAGAAAGCTTGGTTCTTTTACATTTAAGCAGCTCCTGCTGAGAAAACATCCCCTTTGGCATGCAGGCACCAGCTGCTCTGACAACAAGAAGCTATGGGATAAACTGGATTAAAGGATACCAGTTTGTTAGATTAATTTCTCCTTTCATGGCACTCACCATGCCTCAAAACACTGAAGAATTTTTATTTTGTTCAGGTTTTGGGCTTAGCAGTTTTTATGTTTTTTTTCCTTGGTGCTCCTCGCATCACTACTGCTGTCCAGTTAACTCATAGCATTCCTCCAGTCCCAGCGTGCCAGTCCCTCCTCTCCTCTGTCTGCCCCACAACTCCATATTGTAAGAAGATTTCACATCTGGAAGAGGCAGAAAACTCATTTCTACTTCTGGCCTACATCCTAATTTGTTGAAAGCATTCATCTCTTCTGACCCCTCTGTACTATAAGCCTGTCCTTTCCTGAGGCTGTACTGATCAGGAACCTTGTCTATCACTGCCCTGGAGCAAGCCTCCTTCAGCACTGCATGCAATGCTGAGGTACCCTTCCCTGGGTACCACTTAGCAACACAGCTGTGTGATGAGGGGTGAGAGAACAAGTAGCAGCATGTGCAAACACTCTGTCTGATCTAGGCATCAATAATACAGGGACTTTCAAAATTGCAGGTAGAAAGCCAGTTCTTCCAAGAAAGCTGTGAGTACTGGGCATTTGGCAGATGTTTTGTGAAGTTTCTGATGGAGTCTACTGCACTTTCTCCTCATATCCTCAGTGAAAGATTGTCACAAACAAGAATATCATCCTCTCTGAACATGGCCTGTGTTGTGGTTTAAGCCCAGCCAGTAACTCAGAACCACGCAGTCGCTCGCTCAATCCCCACCTTCTTCCTTCCCCCGCTCCTGGAGGGATGGGGAGGAGAATCAAGAGAATGTAACTCCCATGGGTTGAGATCAGAACAGTCCAGTAAATAAGGTACCACACAAAACCACTACTACTAATAATGATAAGGGAAATCGAGATTAAGAAACAGATAGTTAATTGACTCCCCTGAAACAATGGGGCTACACAAGATTACATTTGAAAAAGAAAGTGGTTATGAGAGTTAGGCAGGTGCTCAAATCTGTTCTGTTCTTCATTAATAAAAGAAAGCGGAATAAAAATATAAGCACATTTATGTGATTATCTGTCAATTAGTTTTAATAAATATTCACAAAATAAAATAGGGAAAAAGAGAGCTTTCTAGAACATCTTCTGTTGTGATTTTAGATTGCTATTTAAACTGAGTAACAGAGAAAAGTGGTTAGAAAATGTATTAGTGTTCAAAGTTTGCCAGGCTGAAATCCAATGCAGTGTTAGAAACAACTTACTTCTAAAAAACACTTGGCAGGCAGGTTTCAGGGTTTGAATACTGGTTTGAATTTGTACCTTACGGTGTCCTGAGGTGCAAACTCTGCCCCAGTGTCTCAGAATTTAGAAGAACAAAAGCCTTTTTCTCCACATGCCCACTGGCATTTTTCTTGACCAAACACAGAACACCAACATCTTCCTTTTCTCACAAAAGAAGTGTAGGAATCACATATGTCTGAGCAGAGCTGTGGTAAAAGTTTTATCCGTAGCATGGCACTCTTATTTAACATAAGTGAAATAAAAATTATTTGCTCTGTTTGGGTAAATCCCAAAGCCATACAAATCATTGACTTTTCTAAGCCAATTATTCTTTTAAAGTTCAATTATTTATATTCTGATCTTTCCACAAATATAATTTAATTAGAGAAAGAATGTACAGCACCTTGATTGCATGAATGATCAAAAATGTCCCAGTGTTCTGACATAACGGCAATGTTATAAAACTGAAATAAGTACCTAGAGGACTACTTGTCTGCAAGTTTGCATAGAGAAAATGTGAAAAACAAATACGTATTGTATTGCATTTATTCTCACGACACCCATTCTCTTAGCCCAAAGATCAATTCCCATGCCATAGAATCATAGAATTGACTAAGTTGGAAAAGACATTTAAGATCACCAAGTCAAACCTTTACCCCAGGACCGCCAAGTCCACCACTAAACCATGTCACTAAGGGCCTCATCTACACATTTTTTGAACACTTCCAGTGATGGTGATTCCACCATTTCCCTGGGCAGCCTGTTCCAATGCCTGACCAGCCTCTCTGTGAAGAAATTTTTCCTAATATATTCATGCTTTCCACTCTGAAACCACTCAGCAATAATCAGCTTCCAGGGCACTGTTCTTAGACTGTCAATGTGAGGATTCAGAAATGTAGTCACTTTCTTAAAAGTCTTCTCCTCTGTTTTTATATCTGTAGTGATGTGAAATAGCCTTCATGCAGATGGAAATCTGGCTCCTATCATATAGTCTACCGGATCTAATACTCTTCAGTGAACCCCATCATGTACTATTAGAAGTTGTGAAAATCCATGGATATGCCAAGGTCAAAGCCAAAGAAATAAATTATTGAGTTCCATATAAATCTGTAGAAAACAATACCATATAATTTGCTACTTCAAGCATTTTCTTTTTGTCTCTTGTTTTGTTGTCCCACCAGCATTCATTCATTCATTACAGCATTGCTCTGCTTAATTTTTATATAAGTTTGCAATTGCACCATATATTTCACTGGCTTTGCCTATCAAACCAATGCATCGTTGATCCCACTCACACCTACATTACTCTCTTCAAATAGCAAGTTTAGAATAGGGCCAGATTCTTGACAAAAACCACCATGAAAACTTCTTGGCAGTTGCTACCGCACTTTGCCTTCTTGATATTTATGGACTGAAAAAACACATACCCTAATTACATCATTTGCCTACTTTGCTTGGGTTAGCATGGTATGATGTAAAAAATAAAACTAGACAATCAGTTGCTTTTGTTTAATGTTTACAAGAAAAAATAAAATACTGTGGGGCAACACCCCAGCAGGCAGAAACTAATTTGGTATGTTCCCATCTGATTATGCTTAACACCTGATATTTTTTCTTTCTGTTCTCATTATCTTTGATAAACTCTCCCTGCTGTTCCACTTGCTGAAGACTAAAAGTACCTTTGAGCTAAAAAGCCAGACTTGTTAAATGAAACTGCTACCAAACAGTCAGTTGCAAAGTGTTTATTTTTCTTAAACTTTCTGCCAATTAATAATTCTGCTACTCATCTGGGTTTTGATACATGAAGTAATTTCTCTATTTGAAAGACCAGTTTTCAGCTTTTCCTTTATTAAACCCAGGATTTCTCAGCATCAGTCTTGGTAAGGAATTCTTTCTCCTGACAAAACACAAAAAACATTGCACATAACTAACACCCCAAAGAAATCCACAGAATTCACTCCAATGCCAAAAATACAAAAAGCAATCATCTATTTTTTCAGCTCCTTTGTATTAACACTGCTATATTTTTACATTCCTGTTTTTTGCTTTATGCAATCAGCTGCAATGCAAAGAAATCTTTAATGAATATAAATACCTTTATCAAGAGTGATAAACAAATTTTAAGAGATTTTGCAATCATGTCAACACAGAAATTCAAATAATAGAGCTTTACAGTGTTTATATCTCATTAACATAGGCACAGGAATGTCACCAGCACTGTGAATTTTGCAGTTTCATCGATGCCCTTATGTAATTTGTTTGCATTTATAGATTACATTTATAAGAAGTATATCATATTTTCTTTTCCAAGATGATCTGACAGTTCAAATCAAGCAAGTACTGTTTCCAGTCTTGATAAAAGAATATCCAACTGAACAAACCCTGTAGTTATTTGTGTGTAGGGACATCAGAGAAGTTTATTTACAAATACATGTTCCATCATGATAGGATATTGGACAAAATGCTTGCACTATGTCACCAGGAAGTTTAGAGATTAGGTACGAGAAAGAATTCCAAAAGAGTAGTGCCAGAAATAAAGTTGTCCCTTTACGTCTAAATAAATAATCATGAGGGGTTTTTTACGGAAGGGTCTCTAGTAGTGACATTCCTTTCTGTGAGAGTGTGAGAACCAGCTTGTATCACTACTAAACACTATGTTCATCTATAATATAATCTTCTCTATTGCTACCTGAGTATTACAGCTTTGCTCATTCCTTTATGCAGTGGCATGTCTTGTTCTTTTATGCATTATCCAATTTTCCAGATTCCAATAACTATAAAACTTGTGCCTACAATTTTTTCCAGAAATAATTAAAATGTATAAATAATTTTAGATATAGAGTTTAATCTTATGGCTAAATAAGTAATTTCTGGTCCATTCTGGGGGGATTTTATGCCCATAGTTAACATAAGATTTAAAGCCCTATTCTCTTGTCTCGGTATTACACATCTCAGATTTTGCACTGTTATAAGCAACAAATATACCTTGCTTTTTCAAACTAGAGTGGAACTAGAACACTTGACAAAAAAAAAACCCGTGCTTATTTTTGGATTTCACTTGAGCTTGTTTACTGCACAATTACCTTTTTTTTTCCTGCTCCTCAGAAGAGTTGCTTTGCATGTTATCAGCTGTAACAATTTAATGCTAGCCATACTCAGGCTTGTTTCTGTAGTGGCTGCTATTCTGCTCAGATTCCCCATCCACAGACAAAGCTAAGAAAACCAGTTAAGCTATGCAGGAAGCAGATAGAGAAAAGGATGTTCAATGAGAGCAACAGCTCATCCATCCTTCATGGTTGTACAGTAAACCTTGTCTATCTCAGTTTTAGTGGCTCTTAAGTGAAAGAACCCTAAAGATATTTTAAAAGTAATATTCTCAAGCCCACTTCATATTTTAGGGAGCTTGAGACCTGACATCTGAACAAGGGCAGTGAACCAGTGCTCCCAAGCACACACTGGTGTTTTAAATTGCAGCTGTGGGTCTGACCGTTTCCTTCGGATTTCTTAATCTATCATGGCAAAAAACTGAAATAGGTGTGTGGCAGAGGTCCCGATTAGAAATACAGATGGTGACACAGGCAGAAGTCTTAAACCACAGTGGAATTCATTTCTTTCCGAGACCACCATGTAATTATTTATTTCTGCTGACATCAAGAATTTTGTGTAATAGTAGTAATGAAGACATCAAATATGTGAGGAAAAAATGATCAGCTTTGAGTCTGCAATAAATAACTGATATCATTTGCCAAGGGAAAGCATCTTTCATTTTTTAAAATGTAGCCTTTAGCATGTCCCTATTTTTCCTCCATTTCATTATGATCTATATGCTTACCCCAGATATTGTCCAGTCCTCTTTAATATAGTGTCAAATCCTATCCCAAATATTGAAGTTTATGCCTCCTCACATTTCTTATAAGGCACCAAAATGATATGACTCTCAAGGGGAAATACAGCTTAAGGGCTGGCAAGCAGCTGCTGGAGCAACCCACAATGCATATACATTCCCACTATATATATTCCAGTATATATATTTCCACTAACAGGGCTTCATCCTGGACTGCCAAAGGGAGAAGGAAAATGAGGGCATTGGTGTTATTTATGTTAATGTAAGTGCTCTGTGTGTCTGTCTGCCTGTGTCGATCTGTCTGTGTGTGTATGCATATGTGTCGCTTGCCTGCATCTGAGTGCCTAGGCCTGCTTAGCATAACTCTTTTTAAGCTTACAAATTGAAAATATTTGAATAAGAGTTTTCACATATGACTAAATGAACTGAGTATAATTATCAACAATGTAAGTATTTGTATAGAAAGATCTTCATGCTTGTATTTACTGGAATACCATTAAAATCAATCTTATTTTTTCACATAATTCAGCGGTACAAATTTCACCCAGTGGCTTTTTATTTATATTTTTAAATGTATTCATGGAGGAGAGTGTCACAAATCAATAATCCAGAGTCAATGATCCAAACAGGTAAGAGGCAGAAAACAAAAGTTCAGCAGCCAGATTTTGCAAAGAATTGCATCGATGCTTCTGTCATTTCTTTTGCTCATCATTTATATTTACGAGCCAGCTGGATCAAGAAAAAATGATTTCTAGTCTTAATGCAAGCTTAAAAGAAGAATCAAGGGCAAGTAAACATATGACTGGATATTTGAGAAAACAAATAGACTGTGTGGACAGTGTGGTGGATTTTAAATAATTAACGTAAAAAGCTTTCTGACACTGTGAGGGTTATTGGCCAAGAATAAGTTACTTACAACTGGTCAGCCAAAATAGAAATATTAAACACTCTGCTGTGGCTCATCAGAGTAAAAATATAAAATACTGTGTGCTCTAGAGCACTTTGTGTGGCATTAAATTAATGCCTTAAAACACTCCCTCTGTGGTGTTCTGATACTTTATCTTTTGAGAAAAAAATTACATGTATAATTGCTCCAAGCAGTATTTACTCTCTCTTTCCTCCAATTGTCACCCTTAATTCGTTTGACTCCGCTTTCTCCCCATCCTCACCAAATGTCCAGGCAATAATAGCGACCACATCCTTAACTTGTGGAAACTAATACCCCTCCACTAATGTCTGTGATACACCCCACAGGAGCAGCTGGGGTCTCTGCACTCTGAGCTCTACTTTGGCTCCTGTTGAATTTGCTTTATCCTAGAAAACTTCTACATACTTGGTTTGGTCCCCTGCTTTTCCAGTCAAATGGTCTTATAGTAGAGCAGGGGATGACATAGTTTTAGGTTTGATCTCATTACAAACTTTTCAGTACTCTTTACTCACACATTTACAGTTCAAACACCCATTAACAGGGAACAACCTCCCCTCAGTCACTTTTAGCTTTACCCTTTTACCTTCAAGTGCCTCTGTTTTTTCTTAATGTCCCTTTCACTCTTCCCAGGAGCTGCTTGGCTAATGCACCTTTGTCCGGCCTAAAATAGTGCTCCACTTTTCAAGCCAACAATCAGGCCAGCTGCTTCTCTGGGGACAAATTCCTCTAAGCTAAGAGCTTTACTGCTGTCCTTCAACACCTGCTATGCACACACTGCTGGTGAGCATGCAAGCACCAAGCAATGCCCTCCATCTTCACTTGCATGTCTTTTCCCAAGTGTTCCCAGTGTAATGGCAAGTACCACTCCCCCTGTGCTTTCTGCAGGCTCCAGCACTGACCTCTGTGTGCCTTCCTTTCCCAGATTTCCCGCGGGGGTGTTTTGGGTTCCCTGTCACACCTGTGGGGTTAGGACACTGTCTTGTCTTTCCTTGGTGTCTGGAGAGAGGCATCTGTTTGCTCAGTAAATGTCACTGGCTAAACTCCAGGGCTCCTAGTGCTGCACCCGTGGCTTTTTGCCCCCCCCAGATGTTAGGGGCATTCTTGTCTCTTATTTTGAGAGTTCATTGCTGCTCCTCCTCATAACAGTGAGATTGCAGCTTTATTTGTGACAGCAGAATTAAACTCTTATGGGATTTCATTTATTTTGCGCTTTGCCTAATAACATGTTGTAAGTGCACATGCACTTTGCAGTCATTGCTGTGTTTCTCAGATTATGGTGCTACAGGTTCATAGTTCAGCTGTTCTTCCAGAGTTAATTGAAAACTGTTATGTCCTTAGAGCTAGCCTTTATTGGGAATAAGAACACCTCTCAGTTTTTTCTACTCTATGTCAGCCGCTGCTCATAGGCAGAATATGAAGCTCTGATTAAGCCACATTTCTAGACTTCAAGCTCTGCTGAGGGTTTTGGTTGTTCTATTTTTTTTCCTCAAGCTACTTTCATAGTTCATTTTACTTCTGGTACCAGGTGTAATTCAGCAACCATTAAAAAAGGAGGGCTGACAGTATTCTGCCTCATTAGGTGCCTGGAGCAGCAGCAGCCTGTGGCAAGCCTGCCTGTGCCAGCTGCAGGAGCTTGGGGAGCCTCAAACAGCTCCTTCTGCAGTGCCAGCATAGCAGTTCATGCAGCCACTGTAGCAGTTCATGTAGCCACCCAATTACCTGAACTGGGAACAGACCCCATTGAAAAATAACCTTGCAAGAGAAAATTAGTTCATTTCCAGCTAGGTCAGTACCCTGAGCCTGTTGGGTGTTTTTTCCATAGCCTTTCAACATCTACACTAGGAAAGCAGCGGTACCCTGCAGGGACAAGCAACCATGGGAAGGATCTGCCTGAGAAAGGATTCCCTCCAAAAAGATCTCTGTGGAATCGCAGCCAGAGGGCTGAGCTCTGCCTGACCTGAACCACCACAAAATCCTAGAGACAGCTACCATTGTACTGCCTTGTGTTAGGGTCTCTTCCTAACAGGAAAGAGGGTTTGGTGGGGTGCTCTAATAGTGCATGCATTGAATTCAGGGAGGGAGGCAGAGCTGGGGGCATCCACTGCGGCACATGTAGCAAGATTTTTTGGTCACGATTAAGCTTGTCAACAGATCCTTAGGACTTAGATATACAAG
>NW_009926761.1:70734-73691 GCF_000696875.1 Nestor notabilis
TTCCCTAGAATCTTGGAAACTTTAGGGAAATCATTTGGATAAATTTGCCTGTATTCATGGAGCAGGCACAATCAGGCTTTGCATTCTTTGTGGAAGGCCTGTTGTAGTATTTTACAAATCAGTATTCAATCTCAAAGCTATTTCATGTTTATACCTATGACTATGATGTATTTTAACTTTCAGAAACTTTAACCGAGAAAGGTACGGTTGCTGAAAAAGCAATGAATCACTCAGGCTGAACTTTAACACCCATTCAACATCTAATTAGCTGAATTAGAGCCACTTTACAAGATAGTCAATCAATTCTCTAGCTTTAGCTGCCCCAATGGTTCTGAAATTTGATGATGTTATCATTACTTCAGAGGAGCATTACTCAGTTAGCATTTTAATAAGAACATTTTTCCCCCAGCACTTTAGCTTTGAACCAGGAACTATCATAACTTAAAATACTACCTGCAAAATGCAGACTCTCCTGGGTTAGCAACGTGTCCACATCTAAAAACTTTTCTGGTAGAGCACTCATTACTTTCAGCTGGATCAAGAAAGAGAATTACCATTAACCAGTTTCGTGATGTGCAGACTGAGAAGGTAATTAACAGGACAGAATCTGAACTGAAGGAACACCATTTCAGAAGAAGCTCAAAATGAATTATTAAAACTCACTATTCACATATGAATAAATGGTGAGATGAAAGTACCTCCACACGTTTTAAAGTAGTCTTTAAATACAGACCAGATGAAAACTATGTTACTAGTTTTCTCCAAGTTAAGTAAATACATTTAATATTTCACAGAATCACTGTCAAGTGAAGGCTAAAGATTTCTGTAAAATGCACATACAGAAAGCCTACATTGGCTTAATCTCTTGACTATTCGCACTATTTCCTTGGGAAGTGGAGAAGAGGCTCTTTTAGCTCTAAAATCGCTTGGTCTGACTTCTAGGCTCTTTGTCTTGCTGAGAAATAGTACGTGGGCTGCTGGATCCCTCCTGCTATAGGACATGAAGAAATGGCTCAAGCTTTCTTTAAAAAGACATATAATTTTATGTTGGAAGATGTCTTGTGATGCAGGCCAGTTCTAAGAGGAACCTAGCAAAGGGAGATGCGTATATGACCACTGAGCCTCTGGATTAGCTCTCTTTGAGCAGCCTTCTTTACACAGAGGGAAGGATGTGGTTATCCTAAGGCATCTTGTGGAAAAGCTGTAAACTGGGTGGAAGGAATGGTAATTCAGTCCCCCAGGTCTATCCCTTCCTTCTCAGCTGATGAGTCCCTCCCATCTCTTTCAGGTACACTGGAGGCCTTCCTGCTTGAGTTCACTCTGTTATCTTCTTTTAAAATATTACTCCATTTCTTGTGCTTTCATGGGTGAGTAGTCTTGCCAAAAGATGGCATAGTTCAGAAGCTCTTGAAAGCTTCTTCATAATGTTTTCAAATCCTTCTAGCACACAGCTGCCATGGAAAATTCTCTTTTAAAAGTGAAAGTTTCAGAAAAACAGAATGAATGAAAGCAAAGATGTAGAAATAAATTGTTGTGGTGCTGTGAGCCAGCACACAGTGTCAGCTTTCAGTCCTGTTACAGAAACATTAGTTGCTGTGCCAGGCCAATTTCATTTGTTGGACTCTTGCAGTGTTTTGCCTTCTTTTTCATGCTTAGTTTTGATTTTTTTTTTCTTATGTGATAGCATTGCATAACTGTCCCTGCCACATTCCTTTCAAATACATCCTCTTTCTGGAAGTTCATTTCCCAGATGGATCTCACTAAATTTCAGACTTCCTGGAAAACAAAAGGAGCCAGCATTTCACAGAGGTGATAATTATCAGAGAACACCATCATTCTCACCTCTACAGTGTCCCTATCTGCTTTAACAGTTGGTTCTTTTTAAGTTTTAGGCAGATGTTCAGGGAGGAGAGAAAGGATACATACCAAAAGTGGAAAGGTGATGGGCTATCACCAAAACATCATAGTGGCAGGGAGCAACAGTTTAGTTCTGAGCCACTGCCTGCAAAGACAGATCAGGGCTGGTTTTCATGCATGTGCATTTCAGTTGCTGTCAGTGGAATTACTGCAGCAAAGCAGGATTCTTTTTCCGAGTTACAGAACTGGGGACCTCAGGAGACTGAAACATAGTGGAAAATGGGCTAGAAGATTGTCAGAGAAATTTAAGCAAAAGTGAAAAAAAAAAAAAAAAAAAAAAAGGTCATGCAGTCAGCAGGGAAAGTGTGCAGAGAACAGAGCTGCCAGACAAGGACAGAAGATGTAGCCTTTATCACTCTTTAGAAGGTAATGTTATTCTCTTAATTACGACATCCCTCTGCAGGAGTCATTAAACCACTATTTCTCTATTCATTTGTGAAATGTAATCTAAGCAAAATTTCCCGTTGAGTTTTCAGAGGTTTTAGGTCTACACTTAGTAATTTAGGCCTAAGATGATGCCAGCAACCTACTGCAGAGCAGGCATTTGAATACAGACCCCTGAATTTTTAAGTAACCCTCCTAATTCCTGAGCCATGACTGATTTTTATAGTGCTTATGAAAAAGCTTCCAAATCCCGTAAACCACAGCTGACTTTTGGCCTCCCTTATGTTGATCAGTTGCACTCATCTCTTCTTGCTGTGTCGCCCTTTAATTTCAGTGTCTACCAGGTATTTTATATCAAATAGGCTATTGTCTTGAGAATCCTCAGCAAACAGAAAAAAAGTAAAGGAGATGAGGCCATGAAAATGGAGAAATATCGCTCACTACAAAGTCAGCTTTTCAGTCGCAGCTTTGAACAAAATCATGCATTTAGATCTAATCTTCCACACACAGTTTTTGCTTCCTCTCCCAGAAAATGTTCTGATATTAGCACATTAAACCTGCACATGATAAAGCAAAGTCCCAGCTTATATAGATCAAGACCTTACAGTAAAAATATGCCGATCTCTAGAGAGGAATGAGGACAACAAGCCATGGAC